>NW_003314386.1:266210-302006 GCF_000143415.4 Selaginella moellendorffii
CATGATGATTGTAGCGTATGCCCACAATGGGTATCTGGGCCGAGCTCGCGAGCTCTTCGACCAGATGCCCGAGCCCAACGTGGTAGTTTGCAACACTGTGCTGGGATTTCTCTCGGATCTCCGTGAAGCGCAAAGGTTCTTCGCTGGAATGCGCGAGCGCGACACTGTGTCTTGGAATTCGATGGTCCAGGCAGCGATCAGGAGCGGGGATTTGGAACAAGCACGGAGATTCTTCGATGCTATGCCCGAGAGAGATAGTGTGTCTTGGAGCACGATCATCACTGGCTACACGCAGAAGAATCACTTGGAGGAGGCTAGAAGGATCTTTGATTCGCTGCCGGAGCCAGTGATGGAAGCCTGGACATCTATGATCGCAGCATATGCCCAGAGAGGCGATTTGATCCAGGCGAGGAAGCTCTTCGATCGAATGGAGAGGCGAGACATAGTGTGCTGGAATGCTATGGTGGCAGCTTACGCACAGCGCGGGGGAGAGATCTCTGAGGCGAAGAAACTCTTTGATCGAATGCCAGAACACAATGTTCTATCGTGGACGGCTATGGTGGATGGATACGCCGCCGCTGGCAGGGTGGATCGCGCCAAGGATCTCTTCGATCGCATGCCCGAGAGAAATGTGGTGTCGTGGAACTCGTTGATCCAGGGGTTTGCCGAGCATGGAGATCTGGAGCAAGCCACGCTGCTGTTCCATCGAATGCCACACAGGGATGTGATCTCCTGGAACGCGATGATTTCGTGCTACGCCAGCTCCGGGAGGATCGAGCTCGCCCACGAGCTCTTCGATCGCATGCCCCAGCGAGACATCGTGTCCTGGACCGCGATCGCTGCCGGCTACGTCCAGTGTGGGCAGATGGATCGAGCGCTCGCGATCTTCGAGCGAATGCCGTGGAGAAATCTCGTGGTATGGAACGCGATCCTTGCCGGTTGTGTGGAGCAGGGATATCTCTGCGAGGGGAGCACGATCTTCCACCAGATGCCCGAGCGAGACAAGCTCTCGTGGACGTCGATGATCGAGATCTTCGGGCAGAGTGGTCGCGTTGATCAAGCTCGCGAGTTCTTCGACCAGATGGAAGAACACGACGTTGTCTCCTGGACGGCAATGGTGACGGCCTATGCCCAAAATGGGCATACCCGCGAAGCTCTGGAGCTCTTCCGAGAGATGGAGAGGGAAGGACTGGAGCCAAACGACGTGACTTTCCTCGCATTCTTCAAGGCCTGTGCTCACGGTGGACTGATCGACGAGGCCATGAACTATTTTGCGTGCCTGGAGCAGGAGCGAGGGATTTGTCCCCGGCCAGAGCACTTCCTCTACGTGATTGATGCTCTGGGACGAGCTGGGAGGCTCCGGGAGGCCGAGGAGCTCGCCAAGGTGATGCCATTTGCGCCGGATGTTGGGGAATGGACTGCGCTGCTGGGTGCTGGAAAGATGCATGGAAGCATTGATTTTGCTGCTCGGGCTATGGAGCGAGTGATGGAGCTCGACTCGGCAAAAGCTTCGAGCTATGTGCTGCTGTCCAACTGTCTAGTGCCTACCCGCCATTGAATGGTTTACTCTCGCTCCACGGTCATTGAGAGCGGCCCAGCGCTGGAGATTGCGAGATGGAGCGTCCGCCAAGGAGCTCCGCGTACAGATCAATCTCGTCGTCCAGGGATCTTTGGTGCGAGGAGCCCAATGTTTTCTCCTGCCATGCCCTGTGGACACCGTGGTGATCTGGTTCACTGTGGTAAGCACCCAAGCTTATTGTGAGGTGTGCACGACATTGTGACATTGTTCAAATGCTGGATGTGAAAGACGCATCCACATATGAAAGAAGCTTGTAAGCGCTAATGTTCATTCAAAATAAGTATAGAGGAAAGAGAAAAGTATTTTCATTTCAATCTTTTAATGAACATGCACTAGCAAGCCCCCAGATTAGCAATCATCAATGCTTGGTTTCAAGTTTTATTCAAATATTTATAGAATATTATAGCCTATCTAATACTAATGTTATTCATGTCTTTTCCTAAAATAATCTCAGGTTTTATAATTAGATTATTGACATTATAATTCAAAGAACAAATCAATCACTATTTGAAAGCATCCAACATTGTGCTCAGAGTTACAAGATTGCATCGAAGGTGAACTTCACATTAATAACCTGCTTAGACTGGGCATATTTGGGCATAATTATGTTCCACAAGAAAGCATTGTGCTCAAGCATTTGTTTCAAATATGGCATTTATATACAATTGTGACAGTATAGATATCGTGAGTGAAATTTTGATAACTGTGGGATTAGATTCAATTCAGATCACTTGCTCATGTTGGATTAAATTCAATTTGGACCACTTTGATCCTGTATAAAAGTTTTGGGCTTATTTTGTATAATAATTAAAAATTGATAAGTAATAAAATTTGTTTCTTACTTAATAATAAAAGGTATATTCAAAATGTGACAGCTGATCAAAGCTCGGCTACTTCTAATGCCAGCATTCAAATGATCAATCCCTTGTGGTCTAGCTCTCCCTGGTCAAGCCATGGCCACTTGGTCTTGAGCTCGTCATAGTGGTCACCATGTCCACGATCTTTGCAATGTCCAGTGCTTTCTCCTGCTCCTCGCTCAACAGCTTCTGGTCGTGGAGGCCGCATAGAATCGACATCGTGTGCTTGCTCCTTTCGGCATCGTAATGATCCAACCCAAAGGAGAGAGCGTTCATGAGAACTGCTATAACATCGTCGCTGCTGCCGCTTCCATCGAGCAGCGTTTCAAGATACTGGCGATTCTTCCGGCAGAGAAGATCCAGCACCACTGCCGATTTGCTTCCTCGCAGATCAGCTTCGCAGGCACGGACGAGCTGGAACAAACCATAGATGACGCTCTTGTAGCCAGGGAGAAGATCACCATTGCTGGGATCATAGGCTACCAATGCCGCGAGAGCGTCTAGAGCTAGGTCCTGGAGGTCCTGGGAGGAACAAAAGAGAGCATTCGCCAGGTACCTTGTCAAGTCCTGATTCTTTCTTAGTAGCGTCCTCAAATTTTTTGCGATCTTCTGCCTGGAGCTCTGGATCTCTGCCTCGACATCGACCCTGACTGGATCATCTCCATCGCCATTGAAACTATAGCGGAGAGAATCCTTCCACTTCTTGTGCGTATCCTCTTGAGCAAAATCAAAGTCCGGGATCACACTCGGCACGGGATTGGCAATCTCTCTAAATGCCGCAAGCTTTCCTAGCAACAACAGCACTGACTTGTTGGTATCCGGCTCTAGCGCTTTCACCAGAAGCGAGATGCCTGTGTCGCTGGCCTGGACGACGTGTGCCACAGCGAAGAACGCGTTCTCGTCCTTGCAGATCTCGGCCACTAGAGAAATCACCGCTCGCCTATACATGAGATCGTACTTGTGGCCCATGCACTCGAACAGCCGCTCCACAACTTCACGCTTAGATCCCAAGAGGAGCTTCCCACTTCGCTTTATCTGATCTTCTTCTTCCCAGTGGGACACCGCATCCAGCATCAGCAAGCTCTTCCTCAGTTCCCGGTTGCCTCTCGATTCCAAGAACTCGTTCGCGACGTAGTCGACCAAGTTCATCCTTAGCCCCTTGATGGCTCCATCTCTCAGCGTCGTCTCGTACACGGCAACGAAGAATTTGGACTTCGTTTCCAGAAGAAATCTCGGTCGGTCCCTGTTCTTCTTTCGCAGCTTGTACCTCACTGATATGATCTGCCAGCAGCTTCGGTTGCACAGGAACAAGCTCGATTCGGCGATAACGATCGAGAAGAAGCAGATCATTGCCACGAACTCGTTCGACTTTGGATACTTGTAGTGCGGTGGTCGTAGCCAGTGGATCGAGGCTCCCAGGTTGAGGAGAGCCAGAAAGATCTCAGCGTTGTACAGGGCCGTGTTGTAGATGATGACGAACGAGCGCTCGGAACCAACACTGTACCCGAATGCGAGAAGGCTGAGCACCAGCAGGAGGAGCACGAAGATGGTGAGGCCGACGTCCAAGAGGATTACTAGGACGATGGTGGTGAGCACGAAGAGAACGATGAAGAGTTGCTGGATGAGGGAGATCACCTTTGGTTTCTTGAAGCCTTTGGTCAGGTTGAGGAAGCGGAAGCTCCGGATACCATAGCTGACCAGCAGGACTGTGATGAAGTAGAAGTCGTATCTTTCCATATCGGTCACGAATCCCCCCAGGAGAACCACAGTCGCCCACAGGAATGTCAACTTTCCCAAGTTCGTGGTGAACTGCTCCAGAGTTGCGAGCAACACAGCACCCATAGATCAATCCCGCCGTTCTAGTTTTGCTCGAGCGATTTTCCTGCCTGTGTTCTTCACTCGAGTGTGTTTTGATCGGATTCTTCAGCGCTAGACCAAAGCTTGGTCGTTCTTTGCGGCGAACGTGCACTGAGCTATAGTTTCCAAGAACCATCATCACGCTGGAAAATCTCATCAGTAGTAATGACACTGGATATGAACGGTAAAAAGTTTATCACTTGATAGTCGTCCAATTGCCGTATACAATTCGCGTCGAAAGAGCTCTCCTGGCTCTCAAAACAATCACCCAAGAATCTGTTCACCGAGCAGCAGTATTCACAACTTGATCTTGCTCTGTCTCTTCCGGTGGTGGCTTCACATAGCGGCCAAAGACTTCTGCTTGTAGCGACTACGCATTCTAGCGTGCCTCTCCTTGTCTGCGCTTCCTTTCCAACTTTATGCTGTATCTCTCTTGCCTCTCTCCCTCTCTAAAATTCAGTCTCCATAAATCCTTCATGAAGGAGCTCTTAAGGAGAATTCTCAACATCTCTTTAATGAAATAAATACTTAGTGAAACTTTTTAATAAATCTCACAAGCACATACTGCTTTTAGGCTATTCACTTTTAAAGTGACTCCACCATAAAATTTGAAGCCAATTGCTATGCTCCAAAGCATGTTAAACATGCCTTACGAGTACCCAAGCACCCGAATGTTGGCTAGTGCTAAATCAATGTTTTCACTTAAACATGTAGCCAAGGCACAAGGTATGAACCTTCTTTAGTTATAAACTAAAGTGTATTATTTCATCTCCCATACTAGACAAATACATTGGCTCCCTTTTAAGAATTTCTTAGCCCTTTGTGTGGTCCTAATTAAATTGCAAAATGGACATGCATTCTTGAGGAGATATGTATGATCCTAGTGTAACAACAAATATAGAGCTATGCACCAATGCTCTTAGATTTTTTTAATTCATAATTAAAGTGGTTGTTATTGAATTGAAAATTTTTCTAAAGAAAGCTAGAAAATAAAATTTACTTAGTGATATTTAGTAATGACTATGTAATATTTTTCTATCTATAATTATATACATTATGAGTGTTCTATTTTATAAAAATTTAAATATATAGTGGTAGTTATATATACTCTACAAATAATAATCAACTGTGTTAATTTCTATATTATATAACTATAGTGTGAATTTAAAAATTGGTGATCATTGCAAAATTATATTACTAAAATGTGAAGGCTAATGAATCATCATTTCTTTTTGTTTGTTCATTGTTTTGTTGTTCTAATTAAGCATTATTTTGTCATTTTTTTTATAGAAATATATTCTCTCTAACTTTAATATATGTTTGAAAATTTTAAATAACCATATAAGTAAGTAGCTCAAAACTATTTTGAAGAATCAACTTCAATAGATAAGATTAGTTACTTATGTGATATTTTAAATTTTTTAATATTTTAATGTTTTATATATAATTTATTATACTTTTTTATATTTTATATTTGTTATTAAATATAAAAATTTGATGGCAGGAATAGATCTCTAACAAGGCCTTCAAGTTATGTTAACAGTAATAGATTCACATAAAACAATTTTTATATATATATAAGTGCATAGAATATGGAAATGGAATACAAAAATGTGAATATCAATTAACCTAAAAACCCTAGCTTATTTGCAAAAGCAAGTGGTTCAGATTGAAACTAATTTAATGTTTATCAAAATTTTGCAATGCTAATATCAGTATATATCATCATAGCCATACACTAGCGAACAAGATTTGGACGAACCTTAGGAGGAGGCATCGGTAGATCTGTAAGTGGTGTTAGTTGTTCTTGATCCCTTTGTATAAAGCATTTTAGCTGTTGTACATGCACAATTTATAGAGGATCAACATATTAAACATCATGCCAAACCTTATAAATTTGTAATCCAACTTGCCGCAACATCTGATATAATCCTTTCCACAACACTTAATATGGTCCCTTCCACTAAGCAATGAGCCCTTTAGACAAATTATGTATTATAAGATTAGGAAAATAGACTAACACCAAGTCATCCACTTTGTACTTTACAAGTGGATAATGATAGGAGTTGTAGTGTTGTGTGAGACACAAAATCCCTAGGCCCCAAAGTGGAGCCAAAAGGGTGCCACGTGGTAGTGGCCAAAGCGAAAGCCAAACAAGCGTAACATGTTTGGACTAAAAGCTCTTACTTGAAAAGGTCGAGAGTGAGAGTGGAACTCCCAACGAAGTGCTCAAGAAACAAGCACAAAGTGAAAGATAAGTGAGTCTCTAGAAAAGGGACACAAGAGGACTGACACATGAAACATTGAAGTGTCCAAGATGGACCCGAGATGGAGTCCGAGATGGAGTTCGAGATGGAGTCTAAGATGGACCCGAGATGGAGTTTGAGATGGACCCGAGATGGACCCAAGATGGAGTTCGAGATGGAGTTCGAGATGGAGTCCAAGATAGACCCGATATGGAGTCCGAGATGGACCCGAGATGGAGTCTGAGATGGACCCGAGATGGAGTCCGAGATGGAGCCGAGATGGAGTCTGAAGTCGAGACCGAGACCGGGACCGAGATCGGGACTGAGACCAGGACCGAGACCGAGACCGAAACCGGGACTGAGACCGAGACCGAGGCCGAGGCCGAGGCCGAGATTGAGCCCGAGCCCGAGTTCGAGTTCAAGTCCAAGTCCGAGTCCGAGTTCAAGTCCAAGTTCAAGTCTGAGAGGGTGAAAGCCCAAAGCATTCGTCTCCCAGACCCTGGGGGGTTTAGTAAGCTCCAAAAGTATAGTGAGGGGGAGGACTGCAGTGGAGCCAGTTTGGCCAGGAAAGGCCAGTTTGGCCTAGGAAGGCTATACCCAGTGTTGGGTGATGAGCTGCCCATTGGGAAGTCCAAGACTAGAGTGAATACGGACCGACAAGCGGGGTAGCTTGGTGAAGTATTCAAAAGCCGGCTCTAGTTCCCCCGGGAGATTGACTGGCCGATGCTCCCAGTCCAAGTGTGGGTGGCACTACCTACTTGGATACCTGGCGTGGCTCAACAGAACCTCGCTCTAAGCCCATGGTTAGAGCACCTAAAGGCGAAAGGCAGGGAGAGTACCCATGAGGCTTGCTTAAGGCCACGATGTTCCGAAATGTTGTCCCAAAGTCCCAAACAGTGAAAAGAAAGAGGAGCAATCCTTTAGTGCAGTGACCAAGGATACAGTCACATGGTGAGGAAGTCCCAAAGGATAGTGGGATGTAGAGGTCAGGCCTGCGGGCCTTGATCTAATGGCAGTGTTGGCGAACACGGCTATGGACAAAAAGGGACTTGATGGGGACTGGAAAAGAGTTGTCGAGGAAGGCTATTCCCCATGTCTACGGGCATCCTAAGGATGTTAAGGAGTAGATTTGGGATGATCACTCACGGATAGATGGCCTAGTCTTTGAAAGACAGGACTATGATGCAGGTGGCATTAGACCACCGGTGTGACCAAGGTGAATGGGCATGGCCTTAGCGTAACGAGCCGATATGCTAGTGGTACCTTAGGGTGTGGGTCATGGGATTGGACACGTAGAGCACTTGGACCAAGTGCAAAGGTTAAGTGGCATGGATGCCATTCTTAGGGCTAACAAGCCCTAAGTCCTAACTGGGATTTATGGAGGTTGTGAATAAGACTCCTCCAAGTGGTCGAAGGTGTGGTTAAGTGACTAAAGTAAAATGGAAAAATTAGTTGCTTACAATTTGGTATCGGAACTGTTCCTTAGTCCGACTCTTATTGGTGGCCAAGTATATCACCACTTGTATTGGAATTGGAAAGTCCTAGGTATGGACCTATCCTCGAGGAGTAGCATGTCGAGAGGATATGGCTCTCCACTCGAGTTCATGCGTGAACTTGTGCACGATGTGGTGGAGGGAAAAGGGCCAATAAGGGAATGACTTTGGGATTTTGGGAATAGTATGAGGTTTTCCTCAGAGAGTTGAGGATGTGATCCAGATGAGCGTTTGACGCAGCAAACGGGTTAATGTAGTTGTGGTAAACAACTATAGTTGGGATCACGGGAAAGATGCAAACTCCAAAACAATAAAGGAGTCACAAGATTACCCTCATATAGTGGAGGCTGGTGCTCATAAACTTGAGACTGGAATTGATGACCGAGGGAGGTCAAATACGGAAGAGGATACAAGTCCTTGAAATGGTAGCCGGGGCTACCTCTAATAAATGCTGGAACAACCCAAGGAGTTGGGGGTGTACTTAGAGGATGAGTTGGTATTCTCATCACATGGACAAGTGGTCATAAGGGGCAAAAGGTTGCCCCTAGAGAACAAATCAAGTGTCGGAGTAACACTTGCAAAGATGGTCCTTGTGAGTAGGACATGAATACAAAGAGTTGTATTCCAATGAGCTAGCACCTCAAAAGTAGGACTTCATGAGTCGTCAGATTAACAAAGTCCAAAAAGTTAAATGACTCCAATAGAGTCAAGGAATAATCCTAAGGGATGGTGTAGTGCCCCACGAAGGATGGGGAGGATCTTGAGATCCAAGCATGAAAACAATGTATATCTTATTGATGGCAGAAGGTGCCATGCTAAAGTCGTGGGAAAGAGTTTTCCGGAAGAAAACAACTTTAACACAAAGTTGTGCATAAACTCTATAGTGCAATGCTAATGGATAATTGGCATAAGAGACAACCATATTGGTCTTGGCAAAAATACCTAGACACAAGTAAAAAGTGTTATAAAAGTAGGCTTGTGGAGCTGATGGTGTGGAGACACCGAAGGTGCCAAGGCATGCTGCCTTAAGATCAAGTTGGCAGGTTCATGAGAACCCCGTCCAAAGGAATCCCAATGGAAATGGGAATGGCATAGCCTAAGCTAGAAGGCATGCGGTTAAAGTGTGGTGACCTAGATAATGATGGAGGTGTGGAAGCACCAGTAATGAGTTGTAGGACTTGACAACTATGAGGCAACTAAGCAAAAGGTGCAAAATAATTTGTTAAACTGTTAAACTTAAGATTTATTATTGGGATAAAAAAGTTAGATATACCCTTATGGGGGATAAATTACTTATGTTGCGATATAAAAAGTCAATGTCGAAAGGGGAATGCTCATTGTCAGAAAGACCATCATTAGGACACCCAAACACTCTAGAACACCAGAAGGTGGTGTTTGGTGTCATGAGGGTAATGAATAATGCCCAAGGGACAAAATCCCTAGCAAATGATGGATAGGAGGTGCTATCCAAATGTCCAAGGTTGTGGAGACGAGAAAAGTCCATCTACCCAAATTGGACAAAGCCAAAAAGGGGATTTTGGCAAGGCTAGTGATGAGCATATGAAGGCCCATAAGTAGCAATGATAATCCTAGTGTGTGGGATTATGAGGTGAGCAAACCCGGATTGAGGAACCACTTCCTAGGCTGTCGGGTAGGTTCATCCCTATGAATACTTGCCAAGGCATGGTAGAAAGTGCAAAGCTATCTTCCTAGTCTAGAGAAGAATAACCGAAGGAAATGTATGAAGCCAAAAGGCAAGTAGTAAAGGGATAAAATCGAACCATAGAAATTGACAGGCATTACCAAGGGTGGTTATAGAAGTTGGGAGTGGAGAATCAAGTGGGTGCTCAAGCATATTGTTACTAGCAATCGGGATGCCTTGGAGAGTCTAAAACATGGGATTGTCCATGTTAGACTATATGGTAATTGGAAAGTTTGCGAATTGAGAGACTTTAGCAAGCTAAGGAACAGAGTTCCTTGAACGTTCCCCTAGGTAGATAAGTACCTAGACATCCAAGTGTAAATGGTTTATAGAGCGCGCGAAATCAGAGTGGCGCAGCAGAAGCGTGGTCTTGAAGCTTGCCAAAAGGCAAGGCTATCAAGGTTAGGGAAGTAGTTCCCGAGTGTTCAAAGAGAGGGCTTTGAACGAAAGTTGATGATTAAGGACTTTCACGCTTATGCATGAACCATGTTACAGTGGTCGGATGACTTGCTAAGTGAGATTGGCAAGTCAGAGGAACGAATACCCTAGTTGAAGGAGCCAACTTCAAAGGGGTGGCCTATGGGGCCAAGCATGGAGGAGTCCATGCATGATCACAGACTAGTCAAGTGAAAAGATTTGGCAGTGCAGAGGAACTAGGTTTCTAAGCGGTGATCTATAGTGCGCTTTAAATATAAGTTAGTGCACCGACGTGGGGAGTCATGCCAAACATCCGATGTGATGCCGTCCGTAGATGCATATACGGAGGTTGGGTTCGAGTCCCGACCCTCTAGTGCTTGGGTTCGAGTCCTAAATCACTAGGGCGTGGTGATGGTTTGGAAAATGAGGATACTCATTTTTCGGTGGTCATGGACTCTCAGTGAGGAGACTGATTTGGGCACACCGCTAAATGAGGGATGCCTTAGAGTCATGATGCACGGTTAAATTGCTTAGTGTGGCTCGGCATATCTAACTTGAATACTTGGTGCGAGTGGCACCAAGAACGGGGTGAATGAGATGGGGACACCCAGTCTCAGTTGCTATGGACCCTTGGCCGGATGGGCTGGCTTGGGTGCACCGCCAAGTGTGGGGGATGCCCCCGGGGTCATGGTTAACAATTTAAAAGTCTAGAAGACCTAGTACCTATTGGCAAACTTGTTAAGGTGCCAAGGTTAGATCACTAAGTAATCTTCAAAATAAGGACAAGGTCCTTGTGAGGTTAAGGGATAAAGTTCCAAGTTCAAAGTGTTGATTGGAACTATTGATGATGGTGTGGTTTGGTCAAGATGACCAAGTGAGAAAAACACTTTAGGGAAATGAGATATGTCAATGCGATGGCATAGTGAGTCCGAGGAAAGTAGTCTCTATAAGAGACCCATGGGAGGGCCACAAAATTGGGCCGTGGATAGAGCCTACAGTAGAAAATGCTAAAGAGACGTACTAGGGGTAAACACCCTCCGGACTTGGCAAAGGAGAGTCTTTGCTATGGAACCGAAAGGATACCTTGAAAATGGAGGTAGCGATCCTATGTTGCTGGGTGCAACAATCAAGGATATGAGCAAAAGACTAGTGGCTAAGTAAAGAGCCATGGGAATCATGGGAAAGAATCCAAATGGCAAAGTTAGGCTAAGAATACTAAAGTGTTGGGTGCTAACGGATTGTGGGAAAGGCAATGTATTCCCAAGGATGGATTCCCAATTGCTCCAATGTGGCGAAAGTGGAAGCTCCAAGGGTGGGAGCGATAAGGTAGCCAAATGATAGGGATGTGGACAGCCCTAGCACAAAATATGATAATTGGAACTTAGTGCCAAAGGTGGCACGAAATCGAAGAGAGGATGATAGTGCCCTCAAGTAGAGAACTTTCTAGGATGGGGAAGTGGAGTTGCACAATATGTGCAATGCAAGGTGTTGGAGACACCCAGGAAATTGACTTCGAAAAATCAGAATTAAAAGTTCCAAAGTGCAAGGGTTATATCAATAGAAAGTGAGACTACTCGAGAATGAGTAATGGGATTGAGTTAGAGAAGGTGTCTCTAACAGGTTTAGTGAGAACTAAACCAATAAAAGGAGAGAACCATCACAAGTGGTCGAATGAGCCTTTAAGTTGGAGAGGCTATGCTCTTTAGAGGGTGGACAAGGCATGGTGAGCCTTTGGTGTCAAACCATAGACAAATATTGGTTGGGTGCCAAGGATGGAAATGGTAAAACATGCGGGTGTTACTTTACGAAAAGGGTTTACCATTCGATGAGGACATCAAACTTCGTCTATGGGTGGCGGAGTTGTGAGACACAAAATCCCTAGGCCCCAAAGTGGAGCCGAAAGGGTGCCACGTGGTAGTGGCCAAAGCAAAAGCCAAACGAGTGTAACATGTTTGGACTAAAAACTTCGACTTGAAAAGGTCGAGAGTGGGAGTGGAACTCCCAACGAAGTGCTCAAGGAACAAGCACGAAGTGAAAGATAAGTGAGTCTCTAGAAAAGGGACACAAGAGGACCGACACATGAAACGTCGAAGTGTCCAAGATGGACCTAAGATGGAGTCCGAGATGAACCTAAGATAGAGTCCGAAATGGAGTCCGAGATGGATCCGAGATGGACCCAAGATGGAGCCCGAGATGGACCCGAGATGGAGTCTGAGATGGAGCCCGAGATGGAGTCTGAGATGGAGCCCGAGATGGAGTCCGAGATGGACCCGAGATGGAGTCTGAAGTCGAGACCGAGACCAGGACCAAGACCGGGACCGAGACCGAGACCGGGACCGAGACCAGGACCGAGACCGGGACCGAGGCCGGGACCGAGGCCGAGGCCGGGACTGAGGCCGAGGCCGAGACCGAGCCTGAGCCCGAGCCCGAGCCCGAGCCAGAGCCCGAGCCCGAGCCAGAGCCCGAGCCCGAGCCTGAGTCTGAGTCCGAGTCCAAGTTTGAGTCCAAGTCCGAGTTCAAGTCTAAGAGGGTGAAAGCCCAAAGCGTTCGTCTCCCAGACCCTAGGGGGTTTGGTGAGCTCCAAAAGTATAGTGAGGGGGAGAACTGCAGTGGAGCCAATTTGGCCAGGAAAGGCCAGTTTGGCCCAGGAAGGCTGTACCTAGTGTTGGGTGATGAGCTGCCCATTGGGAAGTCCAAGACTAGAGTGAACACGGACCAACAAGCAGGGTAGCTTGGTGAAGTGTTCAAGAGCCAGTTCTAATTCCCCTAGGAGATCGACTGGCCGATGCTCCCAGTTCAAGTGTGGGTGGCACTACCTACTTGGATACCTGGCGTGGCTCAATGGAACCTCGCTCTAAGCCCATGGCTAGAGCACATAAAGGCGAAAGGCGGGGAGAGTACCCATGAAGCTTGCATAAGGCCACAATGTTCCGAAATGTTGTCCCAAAGTCCCAAATGGTGAAAAGAAAGAGGAGCAATCCTCTAGTGCTGTGACCAAGGATACGGTCACATGGTGAGGAAATCCCAAAGGATAATGGGATGTAGAGGTTGGGCCTTGAGCTAGTGGTAGTGTTGGCGAACAAGGCCATGGACAAAAAGGGACTTGATGGGGACTGGAAAAGAGTTGTCGAGGAAGGCTATTCCCCATGTTTGCAGGCATCCTAAGGATGCTAAGGAGTAGATTTGGGATGATCACTCATGGATGGATGGTCAATCTTTGAGAGACGGGACTATGATGCAAGTGGCGTTAGACCACCGGTGTGACCAAGGTGAATGGCCATAGCCTTAGTGTAACAGGCCAATATGTCGGTGGTACCTTGGGGTGTTGGTCATGGGATTGGACACGTGGAGCACTTGGACCAAGTGCAAAGGTTGAGTGGCATGGATGCCATTCTCAGAGCTAACAAGCCCTAAATCCTAACTGGGACTTATGGAGGTTGTGAATGAGAGTCCTCCAAGTGGTCAAAGGTGTAGTTAAGTGACTAAAGTAAAATGGAAAAATTAATCACTTACATGTTTTTGTCCCATTTGTACACGGCCCAGGTGTTTGGTAGATTCTACTTGGACAAGTGGAAGAATGTTTATTAAATACTAATCCCAAAACTTAGCATCGGCAACTTATGGCAATTGTGAAGGTAAACTCAACTTTGTTAGTAGTATTGGATCATGACTATTAAAGAATTTATATAGTAAAGCACAAACAGAACTTTACAACCCTATGACATATGCATACCGAAAAGACAGTAAATAATCATCCCAATCCAAATGTTGAAAATTCATATGCTTTATAATCATCCCTTTGAAACATCAGTCATAAATGCAAGACCATTATCTAAAAGAACTCGCTCCGGATAGGAATACTGAAACATCACTCGATAAAGGAGGAAGTATCTAACAACAGTTATAGATACATTAGTAAATATAATTATGAACATGAACATAGAACACAAACACAAGCTTTAAGTTTCAGAAACCCAACCACAAAACACAATCATGGCTCATGATGGCTCACAAATATTCTAGTGAATATTCTAAAAATATTTTATTTTTAATTCTAGTAATGTAGTACTTTTTATTATATATAAACTACTCAAACATCCTACAAATCATCATTATCTTCAACCTCACAATCTTTAACATTGTTTCCATCTTCCTCTTCCTCTTCCTCTCCTAACTTAAGCTTGTCTTTTGGATGAGAAATTGTCTCTAGTATTTTGTAGCTCACAAACTTGTTGTAGTCACGGTCATTTTTGCAGGTTAACAACCTGCTATTGCAAGCCACAAAAACCAAATTTGTTGTCCTGTCCACAGTAAGTCTATTCTATCTAGCCAATGCCTGGAATGCTATGATGTCTGCATTTGCCTTGCACAGGCATCTTCTAGTCGCCTTAGATTTGTTCCACAACATGCTGCATCGGACGGTCGTGTCATGGAACACCATCATCGCCGTGCTCATCCAAGCCGCCCATTTTGAAGCCGCAATAAATGCATATGAAAGGATGCCGGAGCACAATGCAATGTTGGGCACTACAGTGCTCGCGGCGTACGAGCATGACAGGTACGTTGGCAGTGCGGAGGACGCCAAGGCCATCTTTGATGGCCTTCAAGAGTGCGATATCATGGCATAGACGGCCATAATGAGGGCGTACAGATTACACGGCATGCTCGATGAAGCAAGGGTAGCATTCAACAAGATGCCTGCGTGGAGCATTGTGATGTGTACATCTTTGGACAATATTGAAATCATATATTTAAAGTTTCAAAACCCACCGAGCAGTATGACTAACCAAGTTCTTCCACTTCAATAACGAAGTAACTACAACATGATCACCTTCTAGCAACATTTGAGAACTATATAGATATGCATGAAGTTTCTCAAAACCTCAAACTACTGCTAAACACTCCTTTGTCATAGAGTAATTCACCTCCACCAATTGTAATGTACAAGTAATATTTATAATGGGATGACATTGACTAAATAGACTTAGGCTCTTTTGCATCAACACACCTCTAAAACCAATATCAAAAGTATTCATGCACAAAATGAAAAATTGAGTGTAGTCAAGATATGCCAAAATTGGAGGAGTCATCAATAGGTTTTTTGAGATCTATAAATACTTGCTCACAATCCACAAACTAGATGAAAGATGACATTGATGATTTTACCAACTTTCGCAACAGTGTAATGTGATAAGAAAAATGTTTAATAAACAACTGAGATACTATATCTTGCCTAGAAATAGTTGCCTATCATTCACATAATTCAAAGTAAGGACCTTACAAACATCACGGATGTGTTCTTCCCACATCCCCTCTGGATCAAGACATTATTGATGAAGTCAACAATCACTTTTGGCATATTTCAAAGAATCTCGTCTATCATCCATTAGAAAATTGTTAGAGTATTGTTCAAACCAAACAGCATCACCAAGAACTCGTATAAATCAAATAATATACGAAAAACAATCTTAAGAATATTTTCCTTGGCCATTAGCAGTTGTCAGTACCCAAAAGCAAGATCTAACTTGGTGAACTAACGACTTCTCTCTAGACAATCTAAAAGATCAACAGTGTGAAGAAGAGGGTACATATTCAAGATCATCACTTCGTTTAATAAGCAATAGTTGATACAAAAATAAATACTCCTATCAGGCTTTGTTACAAAATGAGGTTAACATCCCTAAAAACTCTGTGACTTTTGAATAACACCCTTTTCCAACATCTTTTTAATGTTTCTATATAAAATCTTGAACTCTTTTTATAATTGATAATGAATAGAAACCTTGATTAGACAAGCATCCTTAGTTGGAATAGGATGATGTATTGCAATCTTGGCCTAAAATAATTAATCAAATTCAAAGAGATCAATACTCTTTCATAAAATAATCAACAACTACAATACAAAGACTATCTAAAGGATTTAAAGAGAGAATAAAGGAACAAAATAGAAATATAGAAAGAAGTAATAAAGGGAAAAAAATGATGGAAGCAAAGGTAGAAGTAAAGGGATGAAAAGAAATAGAAGTGAGAGGAACAAAAGAAATATAAGGAAATATAAAACAAGGGGGAAAAGCCTCAAAATCACACTTGGTATATTTGCACCACAACCAATCCATACCTAGGATGAGGTCAAAAGCTTGACTCGACACCACTTGCAATAATTGTAACTCAAGCTTGAGGTCGCCTATATGCACAATTAGGTCTACCTCATTCTATGCATATTTATGTGTATAGCCTTTGCCATAAAGAATGAAAACTAGTTCTACCAGACAATACAAATATAGCTGATAACATATGGTAACAGGTTAAACAATAGAAAATAAATTAGAGCCTATATCAACTAACATAGAAAGAATAATAGAAAACTTTTTGTTATAAAAATGAGCTTGGAAAGTAAACACTAGATGAACTAATGCTGAGTGAACTCTTTGATGATACTCCTAAAAGAAAGATGGAAAAGTCATTGACTTATTCGTGTAAAGGCCCTCCACTATTCGCATGACTCTTCATTTCCCAAAAGTATTTTATTGTCTAGACCTTCCACTGCAATAGCACCAACAAGATATAATAGATGCCAAAGTCTCCACCTAAGAAATGAAAGTTGCCAATCTAGAAAATGTTAACAATGCCGATAATTATGACTAGCTTCATCACACACCCAACAGTGGATATTACAACCATAACCACGTCCTCTCCCTTGTCTTTGAACTTGGGCAGCAGTAGCATTAACCTCCATTAAAACAAAATTATCACCCACCGAAAGTGGAGCTGAAGGATTTATAGCAAGAAGTGGAAAAAGCAATGTTTCATAATGTTGTGATAGGTAAAAAGCATTATCAAGAGTGGTTGGAGCAAGTGCATGCATACAGCCTTGACAAAGTGTTAGCCACAACATTCCTAACTTGATCTGCTTTGACATATTTAGCTTTACATGAAGCAATAGGTTTAAAAAATGAATGCTAAATTGCATCACTAACTCAGATGGCCCTTGACGAAGATGATGCAATTATTGAAAGGCATCATCACAATCATTAATATGTCTAAATGTGCATTTGAAAATGTCCATGAGAAAACTCCAATCCGCACAAGTGGCTGTGCTCAAACCATTATACCATTATAATGTTGTTCTTTGGAGACATGAGGGAAACTCACATAAACAACAAGTGGCTAAAGTTCTTCTATAAGAATCTTGGGGATGATATGTATCATTGGTTTGATCACTTTACAGGGGATGATGAACGTAAGAGCAAGAGGAGTTATATCACACACCATAAATGCCACTATTATTGGGTTTAATTATTCAATTATAACCACATAGCATCAAATAACTGCAACAATTATTGCTCTAAAGTCAAAGGAAGAGGAGGCTACTGCTCCACCATGAAGATGAACAAAAAGGAAAAAAGCAAAAGAGAAAAAATTAAAAAAAATCATAAAGAAAGGAATATTAAATGATGCAAAAGCTAGATCTAAATTAAAAACCAAAATCTTAAATTTAAGCACTTATCAAGGACAATCAAAATTGCTCCTCTCCTCCACCAATGTGAGTGCATAGAATATAGAATGTGGAACACAGAAATGTCTATATCAATAGCCCAAAAACCCTAATTTATATACAAAATTGATTAGTCCAAATTGAAATCAATTTGATAGCTATCAAAATCCCACTATGCTAATATTAATATCACACGTGGACCTCACACATTTAAAATAAATATAGATATTTTTTATATAGATTTTTTAACATATAAATATATGTCATTTCAATCATTTAGTGAATATTTGCCACTCCCATGTTATAAAGTGACCCACAGGAGGAGCCGAATAATGACAACATTGCCTTTATGTCTAATCTTGCATTGTGATGGTCAGCAAGAGCTTGGAAGCCAACACAAAAAATGCCACATAACACTATCAAGACACAACTATCTCAGAAAATTAAGAATGATTGATCTCGGTAAGATTTTATTTGGCCTTGGCTTACAAATCTTGCATGATAGGGACCACAAAGTACTACAGGCACATCAATATAAGTATATCTCCAATGTTCAATTTTCTGAAGGAGTACTGACATTTTCTCACTCAGTGCATTGCACCTATTGCTGCTCTGGAACTCTCAAAGACAGATGCTCAACGTTTTGAGGAGGAGAAACAGAAGATGGCAACTCTGCCATACCAGAACGTGGTAGGAGCTTCGATGTATCTGGCCTCTACAAGCCATCCCAACATAGCAGTCGCGGTCTCTCGTGTATGTCAATTCATGCAAGATCCAGGAAAGTGTCACTGGTATATGGTGGAACGAATCTTTAACTAAGTACAGCATTCTATATCACATACAAGAGCACAGTGTCAGGTGACATTGGATCAAGAGCTATAATACTATATGAAATGGTTGATGCAAACTTAACAGGAGATCTCAATGACAGATGATCTACAAGTGGGTACGTTTTCAAGGTTTGTTATGCTGTTATGTCGTGGCACAGTCAGAAGCAGCAAATGGTTACATTATCCACTTGCAAAGCAGAATATAATGCAGTAACAGAAGCAGTAAAAGAGGCTCTTTGGATTCGAACGTTTTTGTTGGACCCAAGCATGCTAACAAGCCCCTCACAGCAAGGCATTTTCAGCTCTCCTTTCATTCCTGGTGGCTGTGCCCCATCTCCCTGTTAGACAGATCCCTTCATCGTCCATGACTTCTCCACATAAAAAATTGCTACATACACAGTGCTAGACGAGTTGAGCTAGAAATTCATTGCCCTCGTGACAGAACAAGGGACACTCGAATTGCATTAAGCTTAAGGTGCCTCTCTGGCTGTATACATCTTTATGCTCCTCTGATCAGATCTTGAAGATTTGATTGCAAATGTGTCCCTTACTACGTTTGTGTCTTTCCCAAGCTTGTCAAGATGAGTGAGGATTCTGAGTGGTGTGCTCGTCGGTGCCACTCTTGGTGGATCGATCATGGATTCCAGTGGAAACGAGCTCCTCCAGCTCAAGAGAATGAGCAATGTGTTTATGAAGTTACTTAGTCAAAGTTTTATGAATTGCTGAATAGAAAGAGTTATCTTCATGAGTAGATCAGCGACTATGTTGATTGTTGACAGATGCTTCAGCTAATTTGTTCTCGGACGAAGCATATCAAAATGCTTATTCCTCCCATGATGGACTCGGTTCAGGATTGATTGTAGACATGTGTTGTTGTTCATGAAGGATAATTTGCAGCCTATTCAAGGAAAGTGGGATCATGGAACAATCTCTTGAGGTAGCTTACGTGGTTTGCTTTGTTCCTTGCTTGTTGAGCTTAGTGCAACTTCCTTGATTTGTTACCTCATTAGGTTCGGGGGGCGGGGGGCGGGGGGGCCTGGAGGTAAATTCAATTTCAACACATGATAGCTTTCAAACAACCAATTATGGAAACCAATGGGAACTAAGTTGAATTATTAATGTGGCATAGCTCAGTCTCACAATAGTTTATACCCAACTCTATTGGTGGATGAACAATCCAATTCTCTTCACAATGATAGATCACAATGATAGAAAGAGCTGACGTTGAAAGATAAAAAAAGCAATGGCATGTAGCTCCTACAAGCCAATTATCCCTTTACACCTCGAACTTCAAACACGAAACTGAGCGCCAAAGTTATCCAGCACCACTATGTTCATGCTAGAACCACTAGAAGATTAAAAAACTGCATTCTCCCACTCCCTTCTTGCGGACACTTAGATTCCAAGATTCCTGCTGAAGTGAATCAGACGAGAATGATATTGATGGGATCTCTGAGCTGCTCATGTATCTATAATGGTGACAAGGTTATGCTAGACTTACGTTTATGGTGATATCAACAGCGAAAGAATCGAATGGAAGCTTTTCATCAGTCCAAACAGTCCTTCTGGGAGAGATTCATCACTATAAGGTGTGTTTCCAATTTCGTTTTCCTTTGTTTCTCGACATTTCTTCAAGGATTTATGGAGTGAATTTTAGAGAGGGAGAGAGGCAGGAGAGATACACCATCAAGTTGGAAAGGAAGCGCAGACAAGGAGGGGCACGCTAGAATGCGTTGTCGCTACAAGCAGAAGTTTCTGGGCCGCTATGTGAAGCCACCACTGGAAGAGACGGAGCAAGATCAAGTTGTCAATACTGCTGCTGGGTGAACAGATTCTTGGGTGATTGTTTTGAGAGCCAGGAGAGCTCTTTCGACGCGAATTGTATACGGCAAGTGGACGACTGACAAAAGGTAGAATTTTACCGGTCATATCCTACTGATGAGATTTTCCAGCGTGATGATGGTTCTTGGAAACTCTAGCTCAGTGCACGTTCGCCGCAAAGAACGACCAAGCTTTTGTATAGCGCTGAAGAATCCGATCAAAACACACTCGAGTAAAGAACACAGGCAGGCAAATCGCGCGAGCAAAACTAGAACGGGGGGATTGATCTATGGGTGCTGTGTTGCTCGCAACTCTGGAGCAGTTCACCACGAACTTGGGAAAGTTGACATTCCTGTGGGCGACTGTGGTTCTCCTGGGGGGATTCGTGACCGCTATGGACAAAAACGACTTCTACTTCATCACAGTCCTGCTCGTCAGCTATGGTATCCGGAGCTTCCGCTTCCTCAACCTGACCAAAGGCTTCAAGAAACCAAAGGTGGTCTCCCGCATCCAGGCACTCTTCATCGTTCTCTTCGTACTCACCACCATCGTCCTGGTAATCCTCTGGGACGTCGGCCTCACCATCTTCGTGATCCTCCTGCTGGTGCTCAGCCTTCTCGCATTCGGGTACAGTGCTGGTTCCGAGCGCTCGTTCGTCCTCATCTACAACACGGCCCTGTACAACGCTGAGATCTTTCTGGCTCTCCTCAACCTGGGAGCCTCGATCCACTGGCTACGACCACCGCACTACAAGTATCCAAAGTCGAACGAGTTCGTGGCAATGCTCTGCTTCTTCTCGATCGTTATCGCCGAATCGAGCTTGTTCTTGTGCAACCGAAGCTGCTGGCAGATCATATCAGTGAGGTACAAGCTGCGAAAGAAGAACAACAGGAACCGACCGAGATTTATTCTGGAAACAAAGTTCAAATTCTTCGTTGCCGTGTACGAGACGACGCTGAGAGATGGAGCCATCAAGGGGCTGAGGATGAACTTGGTCGACTACGTCGCGAACGAGTTCTTGGAATCGAGAGGCAACCGGGAGCTGAGGAAGAGCTTGCTGATGCTGGATGCGGTGTGCCACTCGGAAGAAGAAAATCAGAGAAAGCAAAGTGGGAAGCTCCTCTTGGCATTTAAGCGTGAAGTTGTGGAGCGGCTGTTCGAGTGCATGGGCCACAAGTACTATCTCACGTATAGGCGAACGGCGATTTCCCTAGTGGCCGAGATCTGCAAGGACGAGAACGCGTTCTTCGCTGTGGCACAAGTTGTCCAGGCCAGCGACACAGGCATCTCGCTTCTGGTGAAAGCGCTAGAGCCGGATACCAACAAGTCAGTGCTGGCGCTGCTAGGAAAGCTTGCGGCATTTGGAAAGATTGCCAATCCGAGTGTGATCCCGGACTTTGATTTTGCTCTAGGGGATACGCAAAAGAAGTGGAAGGATTCTCTCCGCCATACCTTCAATGGCGATGGAGATGATCCAGCCAGGGTCGATGTCGAGCCAGAGATCCAGAGCTCCAGGCAGAAGATCGCAAAGAATTTGAGGACGCTACTAAGAAAGAATCACGACTTGACAAGGTACCTGGCGAATGCTCTCTTTTGTTCCTCCCAGGAGCTCCAGGAGCTAGCTCTAGACGCTCTCGCGGCATTGGTAGCCTATGATCCCAGCGATGGTGATCTTCTCCCTGGTTACAAGAGCGCCATCCATGGATTGTTCCATCTCGTCCGTGCCTGCGAAGCTGATCTGCGAGGAAGAAAATCGGCAGGGGTGCTGGATCTTCTCTGCCGCAAGAATCGCCAGTACCTTGAAACGCTGCTCGATGGAAGCGGCAGTAGCAGTGACGATGTTATAGCAGTTCTCATGAGCGCGCTCTCCTTTGGTTTGGACCATCACGATGGCGAGAGGAGCAAGCATGCAATGTCGATTCTGTGCAGCCTCCACGATCAGAAGCTATTGAGCGAGGAGCAGGAGAAAGCGCTGGACATTGCAAAGATCGTGGACATGGTGACCACTATGACGAGCTCAAGACCAAGTGGCCATGGCTTGACTGGGGAGAGCTCGATCACCCAACCCATGGAAGGGATTGGTCTGGCATTAGAAGTAGCCGAGCTTTGGGTTTTAGCTGCTTGGCCATCACAATGCTCATCAGCTGTTCCGACGGCATCACGGATTCACAATCAACCAAGGTAACGTACCCCTCTTTTCAACTCAGAATTTGGGCTCCTCAAGATCCCGCACTTACCATGGTAAGAAACAAAGAACCATAGAAAACTTACTTTCTCGCAATCTCGTGCATTGCTTCAGAAGAGACCCACTAGTGCTCATAGTGGTGGAGGAATGAGAGTAAATCCCATTGGCATGATCTAGAAACATTCTTCGTTAGATGTTAAGACACCTTAGTCTTTCCAATTGTCCGATTATTCTTGTGGTGTTCTGTGTGAGAGCTGCTTCTTCCTCCTTTCTTTCAATCGTCCAAGCTATCCATCAGCTCCGCCACTTCCGATTTGAGGTGAGTGTACTTTTGCTCGTGGGGAGCGAGGCGTGAATCGATCTCCTTGCTGCTCATCTTCCTCTCGTACAAATCCACCGTGAGATTCAGCTTCTGGAGAAGCCTCTCGTGCTTCTCTTTCTCTTTCGTGATCAAGGCCTCCACCTGTAATGATCCTCAATTAGCAAACAAACGAATGGAAAGAAAAAAAACGTACCTTTGAGTTGACACTTGACGAGCGTGAAGTTGCTTGCAACGCTTCGTGAATGGCTTTCACTTCCTTGGACAGCGTTGCATCTACTAGTTTTTTGCTGGCTTTGCAAGGAGCAACGTCGCCGGTACGGGCGAGGTCACGCAATGCTGCCTCGAGCTTCTCAGCCTCGAAGAGCCGTCGTTTCATGAGCTTTTGGAAGCGTTGCAGAAGATCAAGGACCTAGTCACAGCAGATATTTATCGGTCAGAAAAAGAAAAGAAAAGAGAGGACTCTTAGATATATGCTCACCTCCTCTTGCTGGAGACGAGCTTGGTAAGCGGCAGAGGACTTCGATATTGGAAAATCGAAGTGCAAGTACGCCATGCAAGCTAAGAAGAAGCAGAAGAAGCCGAAAATGAGCATCAGTGGTTCCGCAAGCATGGCCAGAGGATTAAATTTGTATTTGACCTGCAGGGATGATATCATTTTCTCAAGTTTTTCCGTCTGTGAAGACCTCATACCTGAAACGGTACATTGTGCTCGGCGACAACATTTTTCTTCGTGAGGACGACGACTTTACGACCAACTGTATCTAAGTAGCTATGTTTCACCTGGAAAAAACAGCCACCCTGTTAAACATCAACTAAACTGGAGCAAGTTATATACCTCCTGATGTTGCTCATCCAAAGCTAATGGTGCTTCCACACTGGGATCTCTTGATCCCTCGGGCAGAACAACCTGAAACCATTGCGTTAGCAGCTCAACATGAACAAAATAGTAAGTTTAAGTACCTTTGTTGTAATCTTCTCCACAACTACGTCGACAAGAGGACTACCGAAGGTAAAGTTAAGGTAGCGGCTTCCATCAGGAGCCAAAAACACAAAATCTTGGAGAGGGACACTGTATCCCAAAGTAAACTTCACTTGCCAGCCTCCAAAAAGCGGATATCTTGGCTCAAACTCAACTATCGTCTGCCAAGATCAAACAATCATACACTCGAAAACACGAGAGGAAAGAATTCGAAATACTTACTCTTTTAGGCTCGTTCCTGACATGAGAAGTAGAAATGTTTCCAATCTCATCACGATAGTAGATCGAGTGTGCCCGTGGGGGCAAGATCGCGGCAAGATAGCGAAAGGCAGAAACACCATTTCCTTTAGCCTGATAATCTAGCCTGCAAAAGTTCAGTTAGTCCAATAATCACTGAGGAAAATGAATAATTTACAGACTAACCTGGAAAATCCACCTTTCAGACGCGCTCCAGTATGCTTGAGGTGATAGTTCTCGGTAGCATACACGTTCCCCCAGTGCGAGATCTCGATCTCCTGCTCAAGTGTTTCCACTACTGCAAACGGCCGATTGTTCTCAAACTGGAGCGTCACAGGTGCTTGGCTGAGGGGCGAAACGTTCTCGTAAGGTCCATACTTGATCTCCTTGTCTCCCAACTTGGTCGGCTCCACTTTGGTATAGGACTCCACACGGCTGCCTGGAAGCTTGAAGAAAGTTGTCTGGAACTTCACCAGATATGGAGAAAGCACGTATGCCGAGTCGTGGTATAGCACGAGCTGTGTCTCGGACTGACGAATCTCTCGTGGGAAGGGCGTCAGCGTATGTGTAAGCGCGTACTGGACATCGATGGTCGCTGCCTGGCCTTGCTCTAGAGATTTCTCTAGAGAGATTTCGAAGTAGACAGCATCGGAGCTCGGATCTTCCTTCTTCTCGACTTCTTTCACGGTTAGAGGCGCGGATTGTGTCCTCGACTTGCCTTTCACTGACACAGACGCGGCCGAGATATATGCGAGATGGTCGAATTGATCCTTGGAAAGCGCAAACAAGAACTTGGTCGCTGGATCGGATCCGGAATTTTCGATCTGGAAATGGAAGCGAGATTTACCAGGGATGACTGAGAATGAAATTACCTTGAAAGAAACGAGGGTTCTTGCCACTTGCGATGTCAGATCGACCTGCGAAACTCCCGATCAAAAGATTTCGAGAGAAATGCGGCAACATACCCGACGATCAAGCTTGGCGACCACTAAATCTTCAGCCAAGGCAGCGCCGGTGAGGATCCACAGTGCCAGGCAGCCGATCAGGCACAGCGACGAAGCCGCCATCAAAACCCTAGTGACCTAAGCCCAAGAACCCTAATTTCATTCACTGTAAGATATGTAAAAAATGGAACAATTCTCTAGCCCTAATTTTCGAGCAGCGATCCCGCCGAGAAGCCATCATGCGCTGCCGCTGATCCGATCGGTGGCCTGTAGTTCTGGTGATTGATTTCTGGCGACGATGGCGCTGGGGGCGATAGATGCGAGGGGGATTTGCAGTGCTGCCCTAGGGCGATCGTCGTGGAGGCGTGCTGCATTCGCATACACACGATCTCGGCCTGGGATACCGCGAGCTGTGCCTGGAGCTGGGCAACTTGTTGCTGGAGCGCCGAGATTGCGCCTACGCAGCCATAGACAGGGTCCCGGATCCGCGAATTCGCCTCGTATACCATGCTGTTCACAGCGTCTGCCCGCTGGTACACTGGAAGATCCTGGAGAGAGAGAAGGAGGAGCTCGATTGATCGATTCAAAGGGGCTTTCTTACCTGGAGCATCTTGTTCACATTGCTGGCGCCAAAGACTTTGTGGACGTAGGCGAATTTCTGGGGCTCGTCCGGCGGGAAGAATGGGGCGAAGATGCAATCCTTGGCGCAGCGCCTCCTCAGAAGCTTGCAAGCGGCGCACGGCGACATCCCTCCAGCTCCTGGCATGATCAAACCCGGATCGATGACCGACTGGAGGGATTTCTTCTTTTCTTTGGCGAGATCAAGCAAAGGAGAGATCTTCTCCGCGAGAATTCGTTGCTTGTTTGCGCTGTCTGGGAGCGAATGAATGAAGGGGGCATTAGGTATGTGATCTTCCCCATCACCGCGTGGACTTAATTTGTAACCACCGATCGTGGCGGTCTCCGGAATTGGAAACTTGCGAGTAAATTTGCTCGTTATCGCAAGAACCCTAAAAAGCAGAGCCCGCTCTTTTTCAAAATATGGCGGGAAATTTAAAAGTTTCTTTTAGGGTTTATGGGCGAGGGCCTCAAGGCGAGGCTGTTCGATGTCGTCAAGGCGTGTGGAATCTCCGGCAATCTCTTCAAATGCCGCGAGGCGCATCGCGAGCTGCTGGCCACGGATTACTGCCGCGATCGATTCTTCGCGAATTTGCTTGTGGAGATGTATGGCAAGTGTGGATCCGTGGGCGAGGCGGCGGCGGTCTTCTCCACGATCGATCGCCCCAATGTCTTCTCCTGGAACATCCTCCTCTCGGCATTTGCCCGGAATGGTCATCTGGAAGGGGCGCGGCGGACATTCGATGGCGCCACCGCCAGGAACGTGATCACCTGGAGCGAGATGATCACAGCCTACTGCTCCCATTCCAAGATCCACGAGGCGCTGGGGATGTTCCACCGGATCCCCCAGCGAAACATCGTCGCCTGGACAGCGATCCTCCAGGGATGTGCCAAAGCCGGGCGATTGGCCGATTCCGAGCGCGTCTTCTACTCGATCCCCCACAGCGAGTGCGATGTCATCACTCTCACGGCGATGTTCACGGCTTACGCGAGCGGCGGCCAGATCGATCGAGCGCGCGCCATGTTTGACGCGATCCCGATTCCGGAGAGGGATATCACGGCCTGGAACGCGATGATCCACGCTTACGTTCAGAATGGCATGGCGATGGAGGGCCAGGATCTCTTCCACGCCATGCCCAAAAGGGATAGATTCTCTTGGAGCCTCATTGTGTCGGGATGCTCGCAATTAGATACCGTTAGGGCAACCGAATACTATGCCAAAATGCCACATCGTGACATAGTCTCTGGAAACGCGATACTTACCGCAAATGCCGAGTTAGGGCATGTGTTACTCGCAAGAGATACCTTTAACTCCATGCCCGCTAGAGACGATGTAACGTGGAATAGCATAATTACCACGTATGCCAAGTCTCGCCAAAGTCACACAGCAAAGTTACTGTTTAACAAAATGCCCTGTTGGCATGTTGTGTCGTGGAACTCGCTAATAACAGGATATACCCTGGAAGGGCATTTGCTGGACGCTCGCGAGCTCTTCGATATTCTGCCCGTCAAGGACGTGGCGGCGTGGTCGAATATCCTTCAAGGATACGCCCACGCCGGGCGATTCACCGAGGTTTTAGGGCTCTTCCGGGGGATGGATCTCGAGGGCACCGCGTCGGACGAGATCAGCTTCCTTGTAGTGCTCAGCGCTTGCGCCCACGCCGGCCTGATTGACGAGTGCTGGCGCTACTTCACATCGGTGGAGGAGGATCGGGGATTGCGCCACACGCTGGAGCATTTCGGGTGTATGATCGATGTGCTTGGCAGAATGGGGCATCTGGACGACGCCGCGGAGCTCATCGCCGCCATGCCCTTCGTTCCTGGGGACATCGAGTGGACATCGCTGCTCAGCGCTTGCCGCGTCCACGGCGATGTTGATCTGGGAGCGCGATGTGCGGTCCAATCCTCGGATTGCGATCCCGAGCAAGCGACGCCTTACGTGCTCCTCTCCAACGCCTTCTGCCCGGAGTGATCCATCTATCCATCGATCGATCCCGGGAATATTCTCTGGAAGGGATTGATCACGAGTGGGTTCTTGCTGGCAAGCCAAGAAAGGACGCACAGGAGAGAGAAAGAGGTCTAGGGTTTTTAGGTGTCTCTCTCTCGCGGCAGCTGGATCCGGTGGCGCTAGGCGGCGATGCGGGGCTACATTGCGAGATCTCGGCATTGTGACGGGCGCTGGAGCGGGATTTCGCGAAATGCGAGCCGGATTCGTGAAATGTGAGTCCAGGGAAGGGAAATGGGAGGGAGCTCCCCGCACTGTGGAGCGCCTGGCAGGGAAGGGACGGCCTTCACCGGGCCATCGGGGAATTCTAGAGCAGGGAATGCGTCCAAGCGGTGGCTGCCCCAGAATGGAGGCGCTAGGAATGGCAATGCGTTCCAGCTCCAGCCTTCCCAGGTGGTCGTGAATGTTCGCGGTGGCGGCGCCGCTCATGGATTTTCCAAGGCGAGCAAGAGGGAGTGTGGGGAATGTTTTCCAGTGAAAGGCAAAGTTTTGGCTTCCAGGATTGTCATCACTGCGGTAGTGTTATGGCTGGTTTTCCAGTCGGTGCTGCTGTTAGAAGGGATCGTCACCAAGCGTTCCGAGATGAATCTTCCCGGTGGAGCTGACGATTTACAGCAGAATTTTCTCAATGGTTCTAGAGTTGCCCGAACGCGTCCATCTGGCTTGGAGCAAAGAACTTTAGCTAATGACGAGCAAGGAGCCTCCGCAAAAATTAACAGTTCTATTGCCAACTTTGAAGACTACGAAGAAAATCTGGAAGGAGAAGTGGCTGTGGAGCGAGATCTGCATGCGATTGAAGACGTGGAGAGAATAGAAGAGGAGGAGGTATACCATCAGTGTGATGCTCCTTTCATTGTTCTCATTCCTTCTTTCTCCTTTTTCATCAGCTGGATGAGAGAAAAGAACAAGCCCAAGCGACTTTTGAGGATGTGAACCGAGGCGTGAAAAGAGCCGAAAGGGAGAAGTTTGAGAATCACGAACGTGACGATGGGGAGCTTGAGCGCACTGGGCAGCCGCTATGCATTTACGAAACTTACGACGGAAACAGCGGCTGGGCTTCCCTCCATCAGAATTATCCTCTGTACCGTGGTCTTAGTCTGGTAAGCTCGTGTTGTGCTTGAAGTTCTCATCACCTCCACTTTGATGCAGTCACCGAGGGGAAGGAGACCAAGGGTCGACGACATTGATGCTGCATCACGCCTTGTGCTTTTAAACGACACTTTCTACCGCGATAGCTTTTGCGATTTTGGTGGATTTCTCGCAATCGCTAACAGGATTGATCGAGTGCATAAGAACTCGTGGATTGGATTTCAACCCTCGCTAGCTGCTACCGAAAGAGTAAGAAATTGCGGATTGACGGTGGATACGATCTTAAATTTTTCTTTCCTCAGGTTGCTCTGTCGCCAAAAGCTGAAAACTCTTTAGCCGATGCTGTGAGGGTCGGTATTCATGGCGATGCCGTTTATTTCTGGGCTGGCAAGTCGGAAGATTTCTGGACTTCTTGCGATGCAAGCAATGCTGGAAACTGCAGGTATGTGTCGAGACAAAGTTTGTCAAGGCCAACGGTGTTCATTCCAGGCGGATTTTCATGGAGACATTCAAGACAATGTTCGGCTTAAACAAAGACCAACTGGAGCTTCCAACGATGCCATCTGGTGTCTGGTCTAGCAAGCATTGCTGGGCTATGTCTACCTCATCTTTCGTGGAGTTCGTCATGTTTTCCCGGTCTGTTGCAGTTTGTTGCACATACTCCAACGAAATATCTTCTTAACTGGTTATCTTGTCTTAGGATGTTCGTGGACGCTCTCGATTCTCGGCTCTACATTGAACATCACGACCATGGAAACTGTCCTCTTGCAACCACACAACTGGAGGTATGGTACAACCTCGAATTCTTTTGGCTGTGAGTTCTAAATACTAAATCTCTTAGGCTCAACACTGCTACTGCCGTCTACTTGAGGTCCTGGTGAACGTTTGGGCGTATCACAGTGCCAGGAGACTCATCTACGTGGATCCTGAGACGGGTATAATGATGGAGCAGAACGCTCTCGAGAGCCGACGCGGGCAGATGAAAGTCAAGTGGTTCAGCTTTAGCGTGCTCAAGGGAATGGACGAAGACATGGCCGAGAAAGTTGACGACGAGCATCCTACGTACCGGTGGCTCTGGCCACACACGGGAGAAGTGTTCTGGCAGGGAATCTTGGAGAGGGAGAGGCAGGAGAGATACAACATGAAGTTGGAAAGGAAGCGCAGGAACAAGGAGAGGCTGGCTAGAATGCGCAGCCGCTACAAGCAGAAGTCTCTGGGCCGCTATGTGAAGCCACCACCGGAAGAGACGGAGCAAGATCAAGCTGTGAATACTGCTGCTCGGTGAACAGATTCTTGGGTGATTGTTTTGAGAGCCAGGAGAGCTCTTTCGACGCGAATTGTAGTATCAAGAGGTAAACTTTTTAGTGTACATATTCAGTGTCATTGCTACTAATGAGATTTTCCAGCGTGATGATTCTTGGAAGCTGCAAATGGCCAAAGTTTTTACTAGCGCTGAAGAATCCGATCAAAACTCGCTTGAGTGAAGAACAGGCAGGAGCAAAACAGGGGAAATTGATTTATTATGGGTGCTGTGTTGCTCGCAACTCTGGAGCAGTTCACCAGGAACTTGGGAAAGTTTATGTTCCTGTGGGCGACTGTGGTTCTCCTGGGGGGATTCGTGAACGATCTGAGAAACTATGACTTCTACTACGTCACTCTCCTGCTCGTTAGCTATGGCATCAGGAGCTTCCGGTTTCTCAACTTAGCCGAAGGCTTAAGGAAACCAAAGGTGAATTCCCGCCTGATCCTACTCGTCATCGCCCTCCTTCGCCTCCTCGTCCTCTTTCCCTTCGGCGCCTATATAGAAACCTTGCTGCTGCCTCTCTGGCTGCTGCTTCTCTTGCTGCTGCTTCTCTGGCTGCTGTACAATGCTCGCTCCGGGCGCTCATTCGTCATCGTCTACAACATGGCCTACAATACTGAGATCCTTCTGGCTCTCGTCAGCCTCAGAGCCACCATCCGCTGGCTACTACTACTGCACCCCAAGTATCCAAAGTTCAACGAGTTCGTCGCAATGATCAGCTTCTTCTCGATCGTCATCGCCGAGTCGAGCTTGTTCCTGTGCATCCGCGGCTGCTGGGAGATCATATCAGTGAGGTACAAGAAGGCGAAGAAGAACAGGGGCCGACCGAGATTTCTCCTGGAAACTAAGTCCAAGTTCTTCGTTGCCGTGTACGAGACGACGCTGAGAGATGGAGCCATCAAGGGGCTAAGGATGAACTTGGTCGACTACGTCGCGAACGAGTTCTTGCAATCGAGAGGCAACCGGGAGCTGAGGAAGAGCTTGCTGATGCTGGATGCGGTGTGCCACTGGGAAGAAGAAGATCAGAGAAAGCAAAGTGGGAAGCTCCTCTTGGCATCTAAGCGTCAAGTTGTGGAGCGGCTGTTCGAGTGCATGGGCCACAAGTACTATCTCATCTACCGGCGAGCGGCGATTTCTCTAGTGGCCGAGATCTGCGAAGATGAAAACGCCTTCTTAGCTGTGGCACACCTCGTCCAGGCCAGTGATGAAGGCGTCTCGCTTCTGGTGAAAGCGCTGGAGCCGGATACCAACAAGTCGGTGCTGGAGCTGCTAGGAAAGCTTGCGGCATTTGGAGGGATTGCCAATGCCGAGCCGGGTGTGATCGCGAATTTTGATTTTGCTAGAGGGGATACGCACAAGGAGTGGAAGGATTCCCTGCGCTATACCTTCAATGGCGATGGAGATGATCCAGCCAGGGTCGATGTAGAGCCAGAGACCCAGAGCTCCAGGCAGAAGATCGCAGCGAATTTGAGGACGCTACTCAGGAAGAATCACGACTTGACAAGGTACCTCGCGAATGCTCTCTTTTGTTCCTCCCAGGAGCTCCAGGAGCTAGCTCTAGACGCTCTCGCGGCATTGCTAGCCTATGATCCCAGCCATGGTGGTCTTCTCCCTGGTTACAAGAGCGTCATCTATGGATTGTTCCAACTCCTCCGTACCTGCCAAGCTGATCCACTAGGAAGCAAAGTGGCAGTAGTGCTGGATCTTATCTGCCGCAAGAATCACCAGTACCTGGAAACGCTACTCGATGGAAGCGGCAGTAGCAGTGACGACGTTATAGCAGTTCTCATGAGCGCGCTCTCCTTTGGTTTGGACCATCACGATGGCGAGAGGAGCAGGCATGCAATGTCGATTCTGTGCAGCCTCCACGACCAGAAGCTGTTGAGCGAGGAGCAGGAGAAAGCGCTGGACATCGCAAAGATCGTGGACATGGTGACCACTATGACGAGCTCAAGACCAAGTGACCATGGCTTGACTGGGGAGAGCTCGACCACCCAACCCATGGAAGGGATTGATGTGGCATTAGAAGTAGCCGAGCTTTGGGGTTTAGCTGCGCGGCCATCACACTCCTCATCAGCTGTTCCGACGGCATCACGGATTCACAATCAACCAAGGTCGGATTTGGCAGATGATCTCTTGGAGAAGAGCACGCTTCATTGGCAAGACCCCCCAAATTCCCCACAGAGGGAAACTAAACAGATCAGGATTCCAGAGATGCCGCAGCACAGCATTTCATTCTAAATCTTGCTAAATCAAAACTAATATATTCCCAATTGTTTGAAGCTTTGGCACGACTACAAGTCCAGTCAAACACACAAGTCTAAGAGAAACGTCAATGCAGCTTTAGAAAATTCTCTCATTCGGATTCTCTTTTCTGATTGCCACGCCACTGACTATTCCTGCTCGAACTGGAGCTTTTATGTTGACGTACTAAAGACCCCGCTCTACGCGGGAATGGCGCAAGCAAGGAGGACGGATCCGGGAACTCGGAGTTTGAACAGTCGCAGGACGATCATCTTCCGCTGTCTGCCAGGAAGAAAGGTGATCAATATACCTGAAAGATTTTCTAGCAAATCGTTTTGTGTTTGCTTGAAGTTTTCCATTGAGAGTCAGGCCCCAGAAAAGTTGAAGAATGTACCGCTGTGAAAGTTATGGATGGATTCAGCAGGTACGCATGGGTCTGTTTCTCTTGGCTCAACGGCCACTAGCCGTTCCAGAGCGTCTTTGGCTGATCATTACATTGCCAGCAATGAGCTTTTTCTAATCTATCATTCTCTCTGGCTGTTACTTAACGAAGATGTTGCAGGCTCGCGCTTTCGGCAGCGATGCTTGGTAAGCTTTCATCTTTCGAGGCGTCGAGTATTGTATTCCAGGCATGTCCTCAAAGACGTTGTCGAGATGCCCGTTCTGGCATACGCGGAGAGCATCACCGCCTGCAAAGTGGCATCCGGGGCCGAGTTGAAAGTTTCCATGACTCCGAGCATATCTCCATTCGTTGCCGCCAAGCCAAGCCAGGACATTCCAGGTGGGAATTCTTCGAAACAAAGCTCTTGCTTGATCGCCATCTTCTGGGCGTTCGCTTCCATCAGAGCTGTCCATGACACCTTTTGCGGCACCATAAAACCCTAGTAAATTTATAAGGCTGATAAACCCTTTTATATTGATCTCTTTTAAGCTCCTTGAGAATATTCCTATTTAATTGGGCCACAACACACTTCAGCCCCACACCTTTATTCTATATACTGAGAAGAGTGTTGTTCAAGTCACAAAACTTACCTGCATGATTCAATATTCCCGCTTCGATGGTGTGCAAAACGCTCTACTTACCACCTGACACGAGCCATCAGGCCCGCTGCCGACATTATCCGGCAGGAGAAGGAGCGCTCTGAGAAAGATACCACTCTAAGCTACCAGCCCTAGGCAGCAGATTGCCGGCGACATCAACCGCTCGGCTGCAGAGTCAGTCCTGCCTCAGACTGGGTGTTGCTGAGCTAGAGAGTGGACGATGTGCCTGGACGTGGTTGAATTGGTGATAAGCTTGACTTGACTGCCACCAGACCCGTTGTCCCTGCCTCGAGCTCCTTGAGCTTGAGAGCTTTGTACTTCATGCAAGTGCGGCAACCATGCGTCGAATGATGCTCTCGCCTTTCCTGGTTGCGGACACCACTCGCGTAAATTCCTGCGACCTGCCAGCTTGTTCACCGGGCCCCCGGTGGAAGTGGCAGCCGTGCACGGCCACACAACCCTTGTCTCGCCAGCTTCGGAATGCGGCAAGTAGTCGATCTAGCTTTCACGAGAGATCAGTTAGCAATTGCGTGAGAACAAAACGAACTATCCCACTCTACCTGAACGATTTGCATCTCCTTGGTGCTAGATGTTTTTCTCGGAGATTAAGTAGCTGGGATCGGCAGTTTCAACTCCCTGTCAATTCAAACTTTGCAGTTAACAAGACAAGAGAAAGCGTTCAAAGGAGTCTTATCCATGACGACGCGTGCCAACCGCGGTGAGGCCCAGTGGCACCGTCCATGATGCTGGCTTCCATCTAGTTGTCAACACCGATCATCTCGTTGTCCTCCATTGCACGCACCTGTAGAAAGGTGGCGTGGCGATCGATTTTCACGTAAAAAAAGCCTCGGCCAAGGGAAGGATCGCAATGGACTTCAACACAACCGGCATGTTTCGAGCCAGTGCGGATCACACAGGGCACCTCGAGGTCGGGGTGAAAGAAACTACATCCTAGGAGACTATGGCAGTAGCACGAATAAAAGATGACCACTCAAGAAGAAGAAGAGGAAGATCTCACGGTCTTCTCAAGCAATGCCAAGAGGTAGACTTCGTGGTTCTTGAGCCGTTGAACTTGGTGTATCCCGGCCCTCCGGCATACAGGGTGTGGAGCTGGTCACATATGGGATGCGATTTTGCAGAGGGAAGTTGAGAATGCGTGATCTCCTCAACCGGATGGCTTGCCAGCGCACTTAGTTTTGATTCATGGGAAGAACTCCACACGTAAAATGGAGAGATGATCCACGATAAAAGAAAGAGGCCAGTCCAAGCATGTAAGTGTCACCATAAGGCTACTGCCTTGCCTCCTCAATGCAAGCTGATGCAGCGAACAGCCAAAATCGTTCGCATAAATAGCTGCAAGCACTCAAATAAAAAGATTAAAGCAGAAGGCAAATTAGCTGCTAGCTCTTGTTTGCTTCCAGAAAATCCTGGAGCCTTGAAAGGGACCGGAAGGCCTCGTGATCATGAAGAATAGATAATGATTACACTCAATATGTTAAAAAGAAATGGCAATTTGAGAGTAAAAGAGCATATTTGGGCGGGAAAGCAGTCAAGTGCGATGGCGGAGAAGGAGAAGGCGATGAACAAGAAGGCTGCACATCACATTCATGAAGGAGAAGCAGTTGGATCACAACCTCAAAATCTACAGAGAAGTACAAAAATCTCTTTCTTTGCTTTGAATGAATTCTTTTGTTGCACAGAAGAATTCCCTTGCTCCTCCACCTCCACCTCCTCCTCAGGAGCATGACGATCCAAAGCCAGAGGCGGAGACGAAGCCTGAGGCAGAAGAAGAGGCAGAGGCAGAATAGAAGCCCATTGCCACGATTCATGTGTAGTTATGTATGATTCTTTGAAATGTCTGGACTTCAATTGTTCTAATTCAGGCAATCGTTATGTTCTTTGTTTTAGGGTTTGTCTCAATCTCAATCATTTCACGATGCAACCTTGTTCTGTTATTGTTCTAAGGTGGAGTTTGATAATGGCTAATCCAAGATCAGCTATGGCATATTGATATGGTAGTGTAGTTGTGGTCCACTTGCTCATGATCTTGCAATATTTTGGTGTTTCAGACGAGGCAAATGATCGAATCAATCTCACACTAGCCACGTGGAGGCATCATCTTGCCTAGCTAGAGCTGCGATCGGTTGCTCAATGTGAGTGACTGATGGCAACCAGGCTCCTTGTGACAAGCTCTCCTGATGATAATTCAAGCCCAATCTAAACAGCAAGATCTAGAGAAGGTGGCGAAAGTCGAGGAGGGCAACTGGACGGTGCTCGATCGGTGCAACAGCTACTGGTGAGAGCTCTCCAACGCAAGAGCTCGTCTGGAGTAGAGAAAAGCCTCGATCCAGGAAGGAAGGAGAAGCTTGAAGAGATGAACGCTAGGCACAGCATCGACTCGTGTGGGACTTGTGGAAGCCCAGATTTCCCTGCAAAGCTGAACGCACGGAGCCTTAGTATGGATGATGTGATCAACAGCTACGAACTTGTGGCAAACATCTCTTAACTGGAAAGCCATCGAGAGCTGTCTCT
>NW_003314386.1:302224-304960 GCF_000143415.4 Selaginella moellendorffii
GAGATATCCATTGGAGTAAAGGATATAGTACCTCGTGACACCTCGATAGATCGAGCTTCTCCTCTGCTGTGGAGCGCCTGGCAGGGAAGGGACTGCCTTCACCGGGCCATCGGGGAATTCTAGAGCAGGGAATGCGTCCAAGCGGTGGCTGCCCCAGAATGGAGGCGCTAGGAATGGCAATGCGTTCCAGCTCAGGTGGTCGTGAATGTTCGCGGTGGCGGCGCCGCTCATGGATTTTCCAAGGCGAGCAAGAGGGAGTGTGGGGAATGTTTTCCAGTGAAAGGCAAAGTTTTGGCTTCCAGGATTGTCATCACTGCAGTAGTGGTATGGCTGGTTTTCCAGTCGGTGCTGCTGTTAGAAGGGATCGTCACCAAGCGGTGGACCTGACGATTTACAGCAGAATTTTCTCAATGGTTCTAGAGTTGGCCGAACGCGTCCATCTGGCTTGGAGCAAAGAACTTTAGTTCATGAAGAGCAAGGAAGCCTCCGCAAAGATTAACAGTTCTAGTGCCAACTTTGAAGACTACGAAGAAAATCTGGAAGGAGAAGTGGCTGTGGAGCGAGATCTGCATGCGATTGAAGACGTGGAGAGAATAGAAGAGGAGGTATACCATCAGTTGGATGCTCCTTTCATTGTTCTCATTCCTTTTTTCTCCTTTTTCATCAGCTGGATGAGAAAAAAGAACAAGCCCGTGAACCGAGGCGTGAAAAGAGTCGAAAGGGAGAAGTTTGAGAATCACGAACGTGACGATGGGGAGCTTGAGCGCACTGGGCAGCCGCTATGCATTTACGAAACTTACGACGGAAACAGCGGCTGGGCTTCCCTCCATCAGAATTATCCTCTGTACCGTGGTCTTAGTCTGGTAAGCTCGTGTTGTACTTGAAGTTCTCATCACCTCAACTTTGATGCAGTCACCGAGGGGAAGGAGACCAAGGGTCGACGACATTGATGCTGCATCACGCCTTGTGCTTTTAAACGACACTTTCTACCGCGATAGCTTTTGCGATTTTGGTGGATTTCTCGCAATCGCTAACAGGATTGATCGAGTGCATAAGAACTCGTGGATTGGATTTCAACCCTCGCTAGCTGCTACCGAAAGAGTAAGAAATTGCGGATTGACGGTGGATACGATCTTAAATTTTTCTTTCCTCAGGTTGCTCTGTCGCCAAAAGCTGAAAACTCTCTAGCCGAGGCTGTGAAGGTCGGTATTCATGGCGATGCCGTTTATTTCTGGGCTGGCAAGTCGGAAGATTTCTGGACTTCTTGCGATGCAAGCAATGCTGGAAACTGCAGGTATGTGTCGAGACAAAGTTTGTCAAGGCCAACGGTGTTCATTCCAGGCGGATTTTCATGGAGACATTCAAGACAATGTTTGGCTTAAACAAAGACCAACTGGACCTTCCAACGATGCCATCTGGTGTCTGGTCTAGCAAGCATTGCTGGGCTATGTCTACCTCATCTTTCGTGAAGTTCGTCATGTTTTCCCGGTCTGTTGCAGTTTGTTGCACGTACTGCAACGAAATATCTTCTTAACTGGTTATCTTGTCCTAGGATGTTCGTGGACGCTCTCGATTCTCGGCTCTACATTGAACATCACGACCATGGAAACTGTCCTCTTGCAACCACACAACTGGAGGTATGGTACAACCTCGAATTCTTTTGGCTGTGAGTTCTAAATACTAAATCTCTTAGGCTCAACACTGCTACTGCCGTCTACTTGAGGTCCTGGTGAACGTTTGGGCGTATCACAGTGCCAGGAGACTCATCTACGTGGATCCTGAGACGGGTATAATGATGGAGCAGAACGCTCTCGAGAGCCGACGCGGGCAGATGAAAGTCAAGTGGTTCAGCTTTAGCGTGCTCAAGGGAATGGACGAAGACATGGCCGAGAAAGTTGACGACGAGCATCCTACGTACCGGTGGCTCTGGCCACACACGGGAGAAGTGTTCTGGCAGGGAATCTTGGAGAGGGAGAGGCAGGAGAGATACAACATGAAGTTGGAAAGGAAGCGCAGGAACAAGGAGAGGCTGGCTAGAATGCGCAGCCGCTACAAGCAGAAGTCTCTGGGCCGCTATGTGAAGCCACCACCGGAAGAGACGGAGCAAGATCAAGCTGTGAATACTGCTGCTCGGTGAACAGATTCTTGGGTGATTGTTTTGAGAGCCAGGAGAGCTCTTTCGACGCGAATTGTAGTGTACGACTATCAAGAGGTAAACTTTTTAGTGTACATATTCAGTGTCATTGCTACTAATGAGATTTTCCAGCGTGATGATTCTTGGAAGCTGCAAATGACCAAAGTTTTGTCTAGCGCTGAAGAATCCGATCAAAACACGCTTGAGTGAAGAACAGGCAAGAATATAGCTCCAGCAAAACCAGGACAGGGGGAATTGATCTATAATGGGTGTTGCTCGCAACTCTGGAGCAGTTCACCAGGAACTTGGGAAAGTTTTTGTTCCTGTGCGCGACTGTGGTTCTCCTGGGGGGATTCGTGAACGATCTGAGAAACTATGACTTCTACTACGTCACTCTCCTGCTCGTTAGCTATGGCATCAGGAGCTTCCGGTTTCTCAACTTAGCCGAAGGCTTAAGGAAACCAAAGGTGAATTCCCGCGTGGTTCTACTCGTCATCGCCCTCCTTCGCCTCCTCGTCCTCTTTCCCTTCGGCGTCTATATAGAAACCTTGCTGCTGCCTCTCTGGCTGCTGCTTCTCTTGCTGCTGCCTCTCTGGCTGCTG
>NW_003314386.1:305060-307454 GCF_000143415.4 Selaginella moellendorffii
TCTCTTGCTGCTGCTTCTCTTGCTGCTGTACAATGCTCGCTCCGGGCGCTCATTCGTCATCGTCTACAACATGGCCTACAATACTGAGATCCTTCTGGCTCTCGTCAGCCTCAGAGTCACGATCCGCTGGCTACTACTACTGCACCCCAAGTATCCAAAGTCCAACGAGTTCGTCGCAATGATCAGCTTCTCCTCGATCGTCATCGCCGAGTCGAGCTTGTTCCTGTGCATCCGCGGCTGCTGGGAGATCATATCAGTGAGGTACAAGAAGGCGAAGAAGAACAGGGACCGACCGAGATTTCTCCTGGAAACTAAGTCCAAGTTCTTCGTTGCCGTGTACGAGACGACGTTGAGAGATGGAGCCATCAAGGGGCTAAGGATGAACTTGGTCGACTACGTCGCGAACGAGTTCTTGGAATCGAGAGGCAACCGGGAGCTGAGGAAAAGCTTGTTGATGCTGGATGCAGTGTGCCACTGGGAAGAAGAAGATCAGAGAAAGCGAAGTGGGAAGCTCCTCTTGGCATCTAAGCGTCAAGTTGTGGAGCGGCTGTTCGAGTGCATGGGCGACAAGTACTATCTCATCTACCGGCGAGCGGCGATTTCTCTAGTGGCCGAGATCTGCGAAGATGAAAACGCCTTCTTCGCTGTGGCACACGTCGTCCAGGCCAGTGATGAAGGCGTCTCGCTTCTGGTGAAAGCGCTGGAGCCGGATACCAACAAGTCGGTGCTGGAGCTGCTAGGAAAGCTTGCGGCATTTGGAGGGATTGCCAATGCCGAGCCGGGTGTGATCGCGAACTTTGATTTTGCGCAAGGGGATATGGACAAGAAGTGGAAGGATTCTCTCAGGAATGGCGAATGGATCATCTCCATCGATGCAGGAGATGATCCAGCCCGGGTTGATGACGAGCCAGAGATCCAGAGCTCCAAGCAGAAGATCGCAGCGAATTTGAGGACGCTACTCAGGAAGAATCACGACTTGACAAGGTACCTCGCGAATGCTCTCTTTTGTTCCTCCCAGGAGCTCCAGGAGCTAGCTCTAGACGCTCTCGCGGCATTGCTAGCCTATGATCCCAGCCATGGTGATCTTCTCCCTGGCTACAAGAGCGTCATCTATGGATTGTTCCAACTCCTCCGTACCTGCCAAGCTGATCCACTAGGAAGCAAAGTGGCAGTAGTGCTGGATCTTCTCTGCCGCAAGAATCGCCAGTACCTTGAAACGCTACTCGATGGAAGCGGCAGTAGCAGTGACGACGTTATAGCAGTTCTCATGAGCGCGCTCTCCTTTGGTTTGGATAATCACGATGGCGAGAGGAGCAAGCATGCAATGTCGATTCTGTGCAGCCTCCACGACCAGAAGCTGTTGAGCGAGGAGCAGGAGAAAGCGCTGGACATCGCAAAGATCGTGGACATGGTGACCACTATGACGAACTCAACACCAAGTGACCATGGCTTGACTGGGGAGAGCTCGACCACCCAACCCATGGAAGGGATTGATGTGGCATTAGAAGTAGCCGAGCTTTGGGGTTTAGCTGCGCGGCCATCACAATCCTCATCAGCTGTTCCGACGGCATCACGGATTCACAATCAACCAAGGTAGGATTTGGCAGATGATCTCTTGGAGAAGAGCACGCCAGTGCTGCATTGGCAAGATCCCCCAAATTCCCCGCAGAGGGAAACTAAACAGATCAGGATTCCAGAGATGCCGCAGCACAGCATTCAATTCTAAATCTTGCTAAATCAAAACTAATATATTCCCAATTGTTTGAAGCTTTGGCACGACTACAAGTCCAGTCAAACACACAAGTCTAAGAGAAACGTCAATGCAGCTTTAGAAAATTCTCTCATTCGGATTCTCTTTTCTGATTGCCACGCCACTGACTATTCCTGCTCGAACTGGAGCTTTTCTGTTGACGTACTAAAGATCCCGCTCTACGCGGGAATGGCGCAAGCAAGGAGGACGGATCCCGGAACTCGGAGTTTGAATAGTCGCAGGACGATCATCTTCCTCTGTCTGCCAGGAAGAAAGGTGATCAATGTACCTGAAAGATTTTCTAGCAAATCGTTTTGTGTTCGCTTGAAATGTTTTCCATTGAGAGTCAGGCCCCAGAAAAGTTGAAGAATGTACTGCTGTGAAAGTTATGGATGGATTCAGCAGGTACGCATGGGTCTGTTTTCTTGGCTCAACGGCCACTAGCCGTTCCAGAGCGTCTTTGGCTGATCATTACATTGCCAGCAATGAGCTTTTTCTAATCTATCATTCTCTCTGGCTGTTACTTAACGAAGATGTTGCAGGCTCGCGCTTTCGGCAGCGATGCTTGGTAAGCTTTCATCTTTCGAGGCGTCGAGTATTGTATTCCAGGCATGTCCTCAAAGACGTTGTCGAGATGCCCGACG
>NW_003314386.1:307554-338790 GCF_000143415.4 Selaginella moellendorffii
GGCCAGCATGAGCTTTTTCTAATCTATCATTCTCGCTGGCTGCTACTTAACGAAGATGTTGCAGGCTCGCGCTTGTGGCAGCGATGCTCGGTAAGCTTTCATCTTTTGAGGCGCCAAGTATTGTATTCCAGGCATGTCCTCAAAGACGTGGTCGAGATGCCCGTTCTGGCATACGTGGAGAGCATCATGACACCATAAAACCCTATGCAATTTATAAAGCTGATAAACCCTTTTATATTGATCTCTTTTAAGCTCCTTGAGAATATTCCTATTTAATTGGGTTCAGCCCCACACCTTTATTCTATATACTGAGAAGAGTGTTGTTCAATTCACAAAACTTACCTGCAGCTTTAAGTGATTCAATATTCCCGCTTCGATGGTGTGCAAAACGCTCTACTTACCACCTGACACGAGCCATCAGGCCCGCTGCCGACATTATCCGGCAGGAGAAGGAGCGCTCTGAGAAAGATGCAGCACCACTCTAAGCTACCAGCCCTAGGCAGCAGGTTGCCGGCGACATCAAGCGCTCGGCTGCAGAGTCAGTCCTGCCTCAGACTGGGTGTTGCTGAGCTAGAGAGTGGACGATGTGCCTGGACGTGGTTGAATTGGTGATAAGCTTGACTTGACTGCCACCAGACCCGTTGTCCCTGCCTTGAGCTCCTTGAGCTTGAGAGCTTTGTACTTCATGCAAGTGCGGCAACCATGCGTCGAATGATGCTCTCGCCTTTCCTGGTTGCGGACACCACTCGCGTAAATTCCTGCGACCTGCCAGCTTGTTCACCGGGCCCCCGGTGGAAGTGGCAGCCGTGCACGGCCACACAACCCTTGTCTCGCCAGCTTCGGAATGCGGCAAGTAGTCGATCTAGCTTTCACGAGAGATCAGTTAGCAATTGCGTGAGAACAAAACGAACTATCCCACTCTACCTGAACGATTTGCATCTCCTTGGTGCTAGATGTTTTTCTCGGAGATTAAGTAGCTGGGATCGGCAGTTTCAACTCCCTGTCAATTCAAACTTTGCAGTTAACAAGACAAGAGAAAGCGTTCAAAGGAGTCTTATCCATGACGACGCGTGCCAACCGCGGTGAGGCCCAGTGGCACCGTCCATGATGCTGGCTTCCATCTAGTTGTCAACACCGATCATCTCGTTGTCCTCCATTGCACGCACCTGTAGAAAGGTGGCGTGGCGATCGATTTTCACGTAAAAAAAGCCTCGGCCAAGGGAAGGATCGCAATGAACTTCAACACAACCGGCATGTTTTGAGCCAGTGCGGATCACACAGGGCACCTCGAGGTCGGGGTGAAAGAAACTACATCCTAGGAGACTATGGCAGTGGCACGAATAAAAGATGACCACTCAGGAAGAAGAAGAGGAAGATCTCACGGTCTTCTCAAGCAATGCCAAGAGGTAGACTTCGTGGTTCTTGAGCCGTTGAACTTGGTGTATCCCGGCCCTCCGGCATACAGGGTGTGGAGCTGGTCACATATGGGATGCGTTTTTGCAGAGGGAAGTTGAGAATGCGTGATCTCCTCAACCGGATGGCTTGCCAGCACACTTAGTTTTGATTCATGGGAAGAACTCCACACGTAAAATGGAGAGATGATCCACGATAAAAGAAAGAGGCCAGTCCAAGCATGTAAGTGTCACCATAAGGCTACTGCCTTGCCTCCTCAATGCAAGCTGATGCAGCGAACAGCCAAAATCGTTCGCATAAATAGCTGCAAGCACTCAAATAAAAAGATTAAAGCAGAAGGCAAATTAGCTGCTAGCTCTTGTTTGCTTCCAGAAAATCCTGGAGCCTTGAAAAGGACCGGAAGGCCTCGTGATCATGAAGAATAGATAATGATTACACTCAATGCGTTAAAAGGAAATGGCAATTTGAGAATAAAAGAGCATATTTGGGCGGGAAAGCAGCCAAGTGCGATGGCGGAGAAGGAGAAGGCGATGAACAAAAAGGCTACACATCACGTTCATGAAGGAGAAGCAGTTGGATCATAACCTTAAGATCTACAGGGAGGTACAAAAATCTGTTTCTTTGCTTTGAATGAATTCTTTTGTTGCACAGAAGAATTCCCTTGCTCCTCCACCTCCTCCTCCTCCTCAGGAGCATGACTATCCAAAGCCAGAGGCGGAGACGAAGCCCGAGGCAGAGGAAGAGGCAGAGGCAGAATAGAAGCCCATTGCCACGATTCATATCTTGCTCACAAGTATATTATATTTTAAGTAGCCACTATTCAATGTGAATTGAACCCATACTATTTGCTCCAATACCATATATACCACACTTATTTTATCCTCATTTACCCTTTAAAGTTCTAAGGATCCATAGTGACAATATATTTAAATATCATCCCATAATCACATGTGTTATATAATTTAAAACCTTTTCAATACTACTTGAAGTTGAACTTTTTGAGAAGTCACCTAGCCTAGTACTATTTAGTCAAATATATATGTGAAGATCAATTTTTCAACTAGTTTAGGCAAAGACTGATAAAGGATCTAGCAATACCAACCTTTTGTTGTAGTGCACCCTATCTCTTCCCCCTTAAACCAATTGGATAGGAAGGATTGTTAAAACTAAGTTACTATAAAGACTAGCATCCAAGAAAGTTCAAGTTTGCATATGCATATTATGGGGTGATGGATCCCAACAAAGTGAACCTAGTGAAGGAATTGAAGCGTATTTAAGTATTGTGATATATTACATTGACATCTTCTTGTCCCCAACTCGAAGGCTATATCAAAGCTGTTGCAGAAACATCTTTCTTCTTCAAGTTTACTTTGTTTATACTTAGAGACTAATTTCAATTCTTTTTTGCGTATAGGCTGTGACAACTTTGGATATTGCAAGACAAGGCTTGCAATCTGAAGGACAACTTCATTTCAAATGAGATTTTTCCGGATATTTAGATTAGTTGCCACTACAACGTTCTCCTTATCAAGTTATTCAGAGATAAGTATTGAAAACACCCCATTCCTATAGATTGAGACAAGATTAGACCATTGTGAGTCACTTTTTAGCAAAATTGGTGGTATGGTGAGAAATGAGTGAATTTATGACTCATTTGATTTGCTGGATAGTGCTGGTTCCATAAACCAAATTGCTGAGATGAAGGCTATATCAATTTTAAAGTTTCCAGCTTCACATAAGAAACAAGAATCTATATGGGAATATTTAACAAAGACTTGAGAAGCAACATGGAGGAACAGTTGCATTAAAGCTGACTGACTATACAGGTATGTCTTTGTTAAATATTCTTTAATCTTACTCTCTTTCTCAAGTATAGAAACAGATTTGAAAAATATACAAGCTCTTCAAGCTGGCTTGCTTGAGGCGAAAGGTTTACTCTAAGTGGAGCAAACTTTGGAAATATAAGGATTTTTTTCACAAAAAGGCAGCAAAAGCGTTAGAAGCTATGAATTGAACAAGTGGTGAGGGAGATGTTTCAAAAGAGGTGGAAAGCAGTATCACTTATGATGATGAAGAGCTAGCAGCATTGTTGGAACTACAACATACTTTTGATAGTATGATTGATGAAGAAGAAACACTACCTCAACCACAAATGCCACAGCAGGAAAGCTTCAAGCTGTTTGTGGATTGATGGTGGATACAATCTTAAATTTTTCTTTCCTTGGGTTGCTCTGTTGCCAAAAGCTGAAAACTCTCTAGCCGAGGTTGTGAGGGTCGGTATTCATGGCGATGCCGTTTATGGCAAGTTGGAAGATTTCTGGACTTCTTGCAATGCAAGCAATGCTGGAAACTGCAGGTATGTGTCAAGACAAAGTTTGTCAAGGCCAACAGTGTCCATTCCAGGCGGATTTTCATGGAGACATTCAAGACAATGTATGGCTTAAACAAAGACCAACTGGAGCTTCCAACGATGCCATTTGGCGTCTGGTCTGGTAAGCATTGCTGGGCTATGTCTACCTCATCTTTCGTGGAGTTCGTCATGTTTTCCTGGTCTGTTGCAGTTTGTTGCACATACTCCAACTTAACTGGGTATCTTGTCCTAGGATGTTCGTGGACGCTCTCGATTCTCAGCTCTACGTTGACAATCACGATCATGGAAACTGTCCTCTTGCAACCACACATGGTACAACCTCGAATTCTTGTGGCTGTGAGTTCTAAATACTAAATCTCTTAGGCTCAACACTGCTATTGCTGTCTACTTGAGGTCCTGGTGAACGTTTGGGCGTATCACAGTGCCAGGAGACTCATCTACGTGGATCCTGAGACGGGTATAATGATGGAGCAGAATGCTCTCGAGAGCCGACGCAGGCAGATGAAAGTGAAGTGGTTCAGCTTTAGCGTGCTCAAGGGAATGGATGGCCGAGAAAGTTGACGACGAGCATCCTACGTACCGGTGGCTCTGGCCACACACGGGAGAAGTGTTCTGGCAGGGAATTCTGGAGAGGGAGAGGCAGGAGAGATACAACATGAAGTTGGAAAGGAAGCGCAGGAACAAGGAGAGGCTGGCTAGAATGCGTAGCCGTTACAAGCAGAAGTCTCTGGGCCGCTATGTGAAGTCACCACCGGAAGAGACGGAGTAAGATCAAGCTGTGAATACTGCTGCTCGGTGAACAGATTCTTGGGTGATTGTTTTCAGAGCCAGGAGAGTTCTTTCGACGCGAATTGTAGTGTACGACTATCAAGAGGTAAACTTTTTAGTGTACATATTCAGTGTCATTGCTACTAATGAGATTTTCCAGCGTGATGATTCTTGGAAGCTGCAAATGACCTAGCGCTGAAGGATCCGATCAAAACACGTTTGAGTGAAGAACAGGCAGGAAGCTAGCTCCAGCAAAACAGGAAAATTGATCTATTATGGGTGCTGTGTTGCTCGCAACTCTGGAGCAGTTCACCACGAACTTGGGAAAGTTTATGTTCCTGTGGGCGACTGTGGTTCTCCTGGGGGGATTCGTGAACGATCTGAAAACCTTGGACTTCTACTACGTCATTCTCCTGCTCGTTAGCTATGGCATCAGGGGCTTCCGATTTCTCAACTTGTCCCAAGGCTTAAAGAAACGAAAGGTGAATTCCCGCCTGATCCTACTCGTCATCGCCCTCTTTCCCCTCATCGCCCTCTTTGGCCCCTTGGGCGGCCCAGTATTGTTCTTGCAATGCCGCTGCTTCTCTTGCTGCTGCCTCTCAGATTTTTGTACAATGCTCGCTCCGGGCGCTCATTCGTCATCGTCTACAACATGGCCTACAATACTGAGATCGTTCTGGCTCTCGTCAGCCTCAGAGCCACGATCGTCTGGCTACCACAGCACCACAATTATCCAAAGTTCAACGAGCTCGTCGCAATGATCAGCTTCTCCTCGATCGTCATCGCCGAGTCGAGCTTGTTCCTGTGCATCCACGGCTGCTGGGAGATCATATCAGTGAGGTACAAGAAGGCGAAGAAGAACAGGGACCGACCGAGATTTCTCCTGGAAACTAAGTCCAAGTTCTTCGTTGCCGTGTACGAGACGACGTTGAGAGATGGAGCCATCAAGGGGCTAAGGATGAACTTGGTCGACTACGTCGCGAACGAGTTCTTGGAATCGAGAGGCAACCGGGAGCTGAGGAAGAGCTTGCTGATGCTGGATGCGGTGTGCCACTGGGAAGAAGAAGATCAGAGAAAGCAAAGTGGGAAGCTCCTCTTGGCATCTAAGCGTCAAGTTGTGGAGCGGCTGTTCGAGTGCATGAGCCACAAGTACTATCTCATCTACCGGCGAGCGGCGATTTCTCTAGCGGCCGAGATCTGCGAAGATGAAAACGCCTTCTTAGCTGTGGCACACCTCGTCCAGGCCAGTGGTGAAGGCGTCTCGCTTCTGGTGAAAGCGCTGGAGCCGGATACCAACAAGTCGGTGCTGGAGCTGCTAGGAAAGGTTGCGGCATTTGGAGGGATTGCCAATGCCGAGCCGGGTGTGATCGCGAACTTTGATTTTGCTCGAGGGGATACGCACAAGGAGTGGAAGGATTCCCTGCGCTATACCTTCAATGGCGATGGAGATGATCCAGCCAGGGTCGATGTAGAGCCAGAGATCCAGATCTCCAGGCAGAAGATCGCAGCGAATTTGAGGACGCTACTCAGGAAGAATCACGACTTGACAAGGTACCTCGCGAATGCTCTCTTTTGTTCCTCCCAGGAGCTCCAGGAGCTAGCTCTAGACGCTCATGGTGATCTTCTCCCTGGCTACAAGAGCGTCATCTATGGATTGTTCCACCTCCTCCGTACCTGCCAAGCTGATCCACTAGGAAGCAAAGTGGCAGTAGTGCTGGATCTTCTCTGCTGCAAGAATCGCCAGTACCTGGAAACGCTACTCGATGGAAGCGGCAGTAGCAGTGACGATGTTATAGCAGTTCTCATGAGCGCGCTCTCCTTTGGTTTGGATAATCACGATGGCGAGAGGAGCAAGCATGCAATGTCGATTCTGTGCAGCCTCCACGACCAGAAGCTGTTGAGCATGGAGCAGGAGAAAGCGCTGGACATCGCAAAGATCGTGGACATGGTGACCACTATGACGAGCTCAAGACCAAGTGACCATGGCTTGACTGGGGAGAGCTCGACCACCCAACCCATGGAAGGGATCGATCTGGCATTAGAAGTAGCCGAGCTTTGAGGTTTAGCTGCGCGGCCATCACAATCCTCATCAGCTGTTCCGACGGCATCACGGATTCACAATCAACCAAGGTAGGATTTGGCAGATGATCTCTTGGAGAAGAGCACGCCAGCGCTGCATTGGCAAGACCCCCCAAATTCCCCACAGAGGGAAACTAAACAGATCAGGATTCCAGAGATGCCGCAACACAGCATTTCATTCTAAATCTTGCTAATTCAAAACCAATATATTCCCAATTGTTTGAATCTTTGGCACGACTACAACTCCAGTCAAACACACAAGTCTAAGAGAAACGTCAATGCAGATTTAGAAAATTCTCTCATTCGGATTCTCTTTTCTGATTGCCACGCCACTGACTATTCCTGCTCGAACTGGAGCTTTTCTGTTGACGTACTAAAGATCCCGCTCTACGCGGGAATGGCGCAAGCAAGGAGGACGGATCCCGGAACTCGGAGTTTGAATAGTCGCAGGACGATCATCTTCCTCTGTCTGCCAGGAAGAAAGGTGATCAATGTACCTGAAAGATTTTCTAGCAAATCGTTTTGTGTTTGCTTGAAGTTTTCCATTGACAGTCAGGCCCCAGAAAAGTTGAAGAATGTACCGCTGTGAAAGTTATGGATGGATTCAGCAGGTACGCATGGGTCTGTTCCTCTTGGCTCAACGGCCACTAGCCGTTCCAGAGCGTCTTTGGCTTATCATTACATTGCCAGCAATGAGCTTTTTCTAATCTATCATTCTCTCTGGCTGTTACTTCACGAAGATGTTGCAGGCTTGCGCTTGTGGCAGCGATGCTCGGTAAGCTTTCATCTTTCGAGGCGTCGAGTATTGTATTCCAGGCATGTCCTCAAAGACGTTGTCGAGATGCCCGTTCTGGCATACGCGGAGAGCATCACCGCCTGCAAAGTGGCATCCGGGGCCGAGTTGAAAGTTTCCATGACTTCGAGCATATCTCCATTTGCCGCCAAGCCAAGCCAGGACATTCCAGCTGGGAATTCTTCGAAACAAAGCTCTTGCTTGATCGCCATCTTCTGGACGTTCGCTTCCATCAGAGCCGTCCATGACACCTTTTGCGGCATGGATAAAGAAGGCCTTGGGCCGGTCAACGCAACCGCTGCCGGCGATCACGGTCAACCCCAACTCCGGCATTCTGCCAGTCAAGGTCAGCAACTGGTCCACGTGCACGTTTGTCGCGACCATGGAATTCCACGTTGACTCGGTCCCTTCGTGGCATTTCGCCAAAGACCTTGGAAGCGTCCGCTAAGAAGCCGCGTTGACTGTAAGAGACGAGAAGGGTGTTCCACGCAGTCATGTTCCACTGCGGCATGAGATGAAAGCAAATGGCCAGCATAGGCATTTGTAAATTCCTTTTGAGAACGGGAGAACTAGGGTTTTTCCTTTTTTCTTTTTGTACACTCTAAAAGGGCAATGAAATACACCTTTCTAGATTGGCACGACATAATCTTGTTAGATTGGTCTCAAGTGTTGAGCAACTCTCCTGTGTCTGCTATAATCTGAAACGATGTGTTACAAGGTATGGGTACGTTTCGGGCTTCAAACAACTAGGTGGGATGGCTTAGGGATCAGATCAGCTCCACTGCATGTTTCCGAAATGTAACGAACTGCCCTGGGACGTTGAGGGGGAGGGCATGGCTTTCTTGGACTGGCGTCATCTAAAGTTCACACTCGTCAACCATTGCCAGACAACTCCGCTGTGGGATCAGTCCTTCCACAGAGCCCTCGTCGTCGTCTTCAACCACAATTCATCATGGTCAGGTTCGTGAGTCTCCTAGCTTGATTGAACTAGATCTGTATTGGCAAGCGTCCATAACAAAGGTTATTAGATAGTATGAAGGCATGAGGTTGGGGAAGTATCAGCAAGGTGCTAAGAAAACGCTCTCAACACTTGATGGCACCATGCTTAACCTGTCCTTCGATCAAAGACACCTGACCCTAGTAAGTCTCATGCTAAGTTCGTGGAAGGATATGCTAGTAGATGAATAAATTTCATTGATTGATTTGTTCAATGAAGGAGAAGAAGAAGTTGTTTCACCTGTATCAGATGTGCTCATAGCAAAGAGAACACAACGGTTGAATGACAACAAATAGTTTCAACAGTTGCAGCCATCAAGAAAAGTTGCAGTGCAGTTGCAGGTTCCAACTATGACATCAGTAACAGGAGTCAGTCCGGAACCAGTACAATCCCACTGATTGCTTTACTTCACCGAAACACACTAACGGCCTGGTTGTTGTCTCAAACACAACAGTTGCACTGTTCTTGGTGAAGAGAGGTAGAGATTGGCTAGAGTCTAGATCATGTATATAGTCCTACTGCTCAAGCGTGGTGATGGCATCTCAAATTAGGGCAGCTGGCAGTGGACAACAACCAACTCATGGCCAACACTCTTTTGTATATAATTTTTGCTCAGTTACATATTTATATAATTTGCTATTTGTCTATTGATGTTTGGCTGATGTGGCTCTCAGCCTAGATCACTGATGTGGTGTTCGTGTCTTTTCCCACACTCCCCTCAAGGAAAGCATCATTAACTAGTCAACACTGCTTCTGGAAGATGATGAGAGGAAGAGGTTTTGTTAGGATGTCAGCCACCATTGAGACTATTAAGAAGAATTCCAGAAGTGCTTAGACAAAGCTATAGCAGACATATTGTCACACCACAGTTTGATAGATTTTGTCGTCACTCTCAAGTCCTGAAGGACTATTTGGAGCCAAATAGCCTCCTTCGCAGCAGCAGCAGCAAACACATACTCTGCCTTTGTCCTGGACATGGCTTTGAGAGATTGTCTTTTGCTACACCAGCTAATCATGTTGCCAGGAGGAAAATGTAACCAGATGTAGGGCACTGGTCATCACTGTTTCCTCCCCAATTCGCATCAGTAAACTCAACCAGTTTCGAGCTTGTCGAGCTCTTGCCTTTGCAAGGTTATATTTCTAGTTCTAGAAACATACCACATGATCCATTTAGTCACTGCCCAATGAGTTATGGTCCAGGTACTTTGCCACACAGCCCATTGAATAGGCAGGGTCTGGTTTTCTTGACCAGATAGCTGATTATGGATTGATAAAGCCTCTCATTCTCCTCCTTGGGAATTGGATTAGCAGAAGTAGCTTTGGAGAGCTTGGAACCAGCCTCCGTTGGTGTAGCAACGAGCATGAATCATAGAGTACCTCTTGAGGATATTTGTGATATACTTAGCCAGAGAAAGTTCCAGAATCCCTCATTGCCTGTTCTGGTGAACCAAGATGCCTAAGCTCAAATTGTGAGAAACATGATTGCTTGATCTGGTTGAGAAGACAAAGTTGGTTAGAGGCCAAGTATGCTATCATCTATATAGAGCAAGTGGAAGCCTCGACTTTGTCTAAAGATGTAGAGATTAGTGTTTGTTGTACTGCGCATATAACCAAGAGAAATGTTGTACCACATTCTCCGTGATTGTTTAAGGCCGTAGAAACAAGGTGCTCTTCATCAACATGCACAACGCCAAGAGGTTGAGCTATGTAGACCTGAGCTCATTGTTCAGAAAAACTATACACAAGTCTAACTGATGAGGGTTAAAAGCAAATTAATCATTGTGAGCTTTACAGGCTGTAAGTTGCAGAGTAATCCAACCCTAGAACTTGAGAATTTGCAAGCTACAAAGTGAGCTTTGACCGTGCCATCAGCTTTGTACTTGTGTTTAAACAGCCACTTGGCTAATACAAGATTGCAACCTAAGTTTGGTTGGCACACTCTGTTAAGCAACAGAGTACTGGTGGAGAATGCCAACTTCCTGAAGAAACTAATGGAATTCATTGGAAACAAATTCCCCTCCACCATCTGTCATCTTATAAGCTTTGAAGTGTACAAACAGTTCAGTATCATTAATAAAAGATACGAAGTACCTTTTATGGCTCAAGGAAATAGTAGACTATCCTTGAAGCACCATCGTCTTGGGATCATAGAGGGAAGGGAGTTGTGGCTGCTTCCCTATTGGCATGCTCCACAAATCCCGAGCTGCCTAGAGGGAAGTGTGAAGCCTTCAACCAAATTGCAATGAGCAATGAGGTGGATGTGCCCAAGACGAGGTGCCAATGGCAAATAGGAGATGGGTCATAATAGGCAAGCAGCTGCCTCTTGGATTCTGAGGGAAATAGTAATTTTGTATTAAGATGGTAGAGAGTATCATACATCAGCCACTATCACCATCTGGTCCAAAGATAGTACAGCCAGTAGTGCAGAAGAACGTGGAGAAGCCTTTGGTTAGATGCTACACTAACTGAAAGAACTGTTTGATCCCTGGAATATAGAACATCCTCTTGAGATGTTTGTGTGAGCTATTAGGAAGTTTGATGACCACCATTCCATGCCCAGTGATTGTGAGTGCTCTCATGTCTCCCACGTACACCTGTTTCAAGGTCTCCAACTCAATGTAAGTATGGAAGGCAGATCTGAGAAGTGTGATATGCATTGAAGCCCCAGAATCCATCCGAAGGGTTTCAGCTTCTGATCCCTGAGATGAGCAAACGTCATCATGAGAAGGGTGTCAGGTTGAGAATAATAGCATGGGTTCTTTTCAGCAGCTTTCTTGAGGTCGGACTCCTGCTCCACATGTTCTATCTTGCCATAGTAGGCCTTTGCATTTCTTGATAGTGTTGATGCCAGATTGGGAAGAAGAGTCGTTGGACTTCTGCATGAAAGCCCCTTTCTTCTTGTCTCCAGAAGGTTTGCTACCGATATACGAGGCCTGCTCATGAAGAGCATCCCGAGAGGCCTTATTGTGTTCCTCATCTTGCACTCTTCTTCCAAGACTAAAGAGTCTCAAGCATTTGATCTGGAATGAACAAGAGCATAGACGAGAACTACTGTAACTCTGGGTAATAGAGCAAAGGATGAGCACCTTGGTTGAGACCGGAGACCCAGCCTCTTTGAGTTTAGCCATGAGTCCACGAAGCTTGCTGATGTAGGGCGATTGGCTCGTATTCAACTTGATACTAACTTCATAACATGTCGGTTAAATATTGTGTCTCTTGACGTTTGCCTGATGTGGCTCTCAACCTGGATCGCTGACATGGCGTTCTTGTGTTTTCCCACATTTTGGACGGCAGCGTCTACAATGTCTTTAGCTGCGCTTCTAATCCTGGCTTTATAATTCTTTAGGTAATACTCTTTGGATTCAATCCTAGAATGAGGTGCCAGCCACTAGTGCATCCATCTAAACAATGAAGGTGGTTTTCATTTGGGGCAGTGTGTGCATAAGAGCTGCCTCCCTTCTTGGAGACGCACACAATGACGATTTAAATTGCAAGAATTATAACACATATCTCATGGTAGGAGTTTGGAAGTGACTTATGCACATTATAACTACACACGCCCACTCAAATCTGGACTCTAAACTTGATCTTGGTAAACTTGGTTGCTCAAAAAAAGAAAAAAACGTGCCTAAAAGAATAATCCATGGAGTTGATAGTGCTCATGGCTCACATGGCACATCCATCTCCACAATCTATGGTGCGAGTTCCAGTCTGGCCCATGACTCTGATCTTCTTCTTGCCTCCGGGAAATACACAGCTTAAGCTATGCTGTGCAACACCAGCTATGAGTTGAAATTATAACGGACCTTTGTTGCTAAGTCCTAAAGCCATTATAGAAGTTAAGAATTTCTGGCTTCCCCAGCTCAACGTTTCCTGAAGGCTTGGTGCAAGGTAACGAGCTAAAAAGTATACGTAAACAGTTTCCTTTATCTATGCTTAAATTTTTTTACAAATAATGTTCTCAAGTGAGTGAATAGTAATGAGGCCTACCTTGTTGTCCACGTGAATTCTTGAAGAAATAGACAAGATCTCTAGCTCATTCGAGGGAGATATCCTCTTTGGCTTGTGCATGCCCCATCATGCACTTTCGTATGAGAAATCAATCTCACTTTGATCTTGTCAAACTATGAAGAAACACCGGCTGCCAAACTCGGGTTGAACATCCACCTGGTATGAAACGAAAAAGAATGCAAAAACTTGGGAGAAAAATAGAGCATATGCTTTCAAAGCTTGATGTAAGTAATACCACATCCAACCTTGATTTCACACTCCCGATGGTATTGTGTCGCTTCCTCTAGCAAGATGAGTTTGTCTTCATTTCCTAGACTCTCACCAATGTTGTATCTTAGACACATTGAGAAAAACAAGAGTTTTAGAACGAAACTATTCTTTTTTCCGCTGACCTCAAGTGTAGGATGTGTTAAATCGTGAACACCAAATGCTCAAACATGTCAAACTCAATGTCCTCTTTGCTCTTGTCTTCGTCTGGATCTGGCAGCTGGAAAGACAAAAATCCATTTACCTCCCTGGCAATAGCCACAAGCCATTCCCTTTTAGGGGTAGGATAGGTGTAGTGCACTGTAGGATAAATTTTAGGTACATGCAAAGGAATTTTTTATTTTAAAATAAAGTAGATTTATCAATAGTAGCATCTAAATTGATGTGGCTGATTATATCCAAGAAACAAGGTGGGTTATCTTTCAGGCATCATTATGCACCTTTTAAATTAGAAATTCAAAATGATCTTTGTGAAGTGATCCTAAGAGAATGGCTTTGAAAATGGAAAAGTTGTAAATATTACATTCTCTCAAGAAAGTAAGTGGGTAGTAAATGGCAATAGGGTTTTGATTAGAGATTTTAATGTGGCATATGTTCAAGTTGAGTTAAATCAATAACAAAGCTTCATTGATAATGTAATTGAAGTGACACAAGTTTGCTTTATTCATGTTTTTGTTCACATTATATAACATTCACACTTGTTATTTTTACATTAGCAGGTTGCTGATTGTATTTGGAATCTAATACATGGAGTGGAACAAGAATTTCAAAGGTGGGGTAAAATTAGATATCTTAAAGAATTTGATCTCATCTCACTTGAAGATTGAGGGATATAAACTTGCTATAAAAACCACTTTTTTAGTTGGTAGTGACTTAAGTTCCTCCTTGGTTTCATCAGCCTCTATGAACTAATAACTCATGGATAAAACAATGGAGAAAGTTGCTAAGACTTGCAAAGAGTTAAGCTACAAATTTATTCTTTAGCCAAATTGTTAATTTCAGCAATTTAGAGAGCATAAAAATTCATTGCACAATGTGCAACTATATGGTTTAACTCTTTCTATAATGGGGTAAATACTTTATCATTGTGTTCATTTCAAATTTAATTCATTCTTTAGGCTCTTATACTCACAACATAAAGCAACATTTTGTCTTCAAATGTTATGTCAAAACAATCATGCAAAGCACTATAGATCGCAAAGCAAAGTGAAAAATTAATAATCTGGATGTTGATGGCCGCCCCTGCAAGTTTCTTGTTACTGATCCACAACAGCCAAGTATCACTAAATTCTTTCCAACAACAAGTAAATTTACTTCTTTGATTAGTTTTTTAAAATATAGCAATACAAAATGGAGTAGGGACATTCTCAAGTAGTAAGTGATGAGAATGTTATAAAATCATGTTATAATTTGAATATCTTTTATTTGTGTTGAAATGGTGTCATAATTATTAGGGATATCATTTTCCAACATATATGTATCACAAAAAGCCATTTTTATAAGATAAACCAGGATTGGTTCGCTAAGTTGGAAACTCGACAAATTATGATTTATCTTGGAATAAAAGTTAATATTGAAAGTACTTTTCGTCATAAATCATGCCTTTGAGTTGATTATGAAGGTTTTTCAAATCTAATATGCCTGAAGTGTGCTTTAGTTCCTATGGAAAATGGCTTTAGAATGCAAGTTGCTCACTAAATCAAGTTAAATGATAGAGGTGGTGTTGCTAGAGGTTCAAGAGTGGTTGCATATGCTAATTATCGACTGTATACTTTATCATCAAAAAAGCTTTTTGCTAATGCACGATCAAAGCATCAATTTATAGATAGCTTGAGACTCAAGTTATGAAGCAACACCAGAGAATAACTGTCTTGTCAATGAAAGTTCAAGGTCTTAGTGAGCATTGTTTAGAGGATTTAACTCGCATGGATACTAGAAAATTTTGCAAGGACATTTGTGATGCAACAAGGCATGGCAAATTTGAAAGGAAGACAGGGTTTTAGAATTTTCTCATGGATATATCTAGAAACTTGTCTTGGGTAACAAGTGGACAATGATAGAATACAAGCTCGAAGTAGATTTTTGAGGCTAATTGAATCCATAAAAGAGCACGAATGTATGATTTTATATCCTTAAACTTTGTTGGGCCAAGTACTTTTATGACTAGATGAGATATGAGAATGATGCTTCACTACAATGTTGGAGTGTAGGTATTTTTCTATAGTTTTTTGAAATTTTTATACACAAACTAAGCATTGAGTTTATAATTTTACATATTAGAAATTTTTTGTTAAAGTAAGGGTAAGAGAGGAAGGATACAATAACATTACAGTAGTTTTTGACAATTTCCAACAAGTTCATTATGGTTGTGTGCCTATGATGAACCCGCTATGCTACAATCTGCTAAAGTTAGTTTTTGTTATCCAACTTACTTGCAATAGGTATTTAGAAATCTTAGTTGTGATTATAATAACTTTAATTTTACGGGTTTGATAACATGGATATTTAGCATCAATGGGAGTGAGTACACGATGCTTGGGACAAAAGTTTGCGGCAAGTTCTCGGCCCGATAATTGGCCATGCATCTGATAGTGATTCAAGGCATCAAAAATTAATGCTACAAGACTACACAACTAAAGATGGTGGTTGTTTTAAAATTGATTGGGATGGCTGTGTTTACAACATTACAGAAAGAGGATGGATCTATTTATGGACTACATGATCAAGACTTTATCCACAATGGCAAAAAAACTTGTCAATCCACTAGATTCTTCAAGAAATCTTATCCTTGGGAAGTTATTAACAACACTAAATCATGTTAAAGAGGTCTTTGTTGCTCTTCCAAGACATGAACATAGCTTGAATTAAGATGATGTGGATAGGAAGGACTATCAAAATTGAGCTGCTGCATAGAGACTAGCATTTAAGAAAGTTCAAGCTTGCATATGCATGCTACGGGGTGGTGGATCCCAACCAAGTGAACTTAGTGAAGGAATTAAAGTGTACTTAAGTATTGTGGCAGATTACATTGACATTTTCTTGTCTCTAACTAGAAGGCTGTATCAAAGTTGCTACAAAAACATCTTTCTTCTTCAAGTTTGCTTTGTTTATACTTAGAGATTAATTTCAGTTCTTTTTTGTGTATAGGCTGTGATGACTTTAGATATTGCAAGACAAAGCTTAGAACAACTTCATTTCAAATGAGATTTTTTTGGATATTCAAATTAGTTGCCACTACAATGTTCTTCTTATCAAGTTATTCATAGATAAATATTGAAAACACCACATTCCTCTAGATGAGACAGAATCAAACTGTTGTGAGTCATTTTTCAACAAGATTGATGGTATGGTGAGAAACTAGTGAACTTATGACTCATTTGATTTGTTGGATAGTGCTGGTTCTATAAACCAAATTGTTGAGATAAAGGTTACATCAATTTTAAAGTTTCCAGCTTCACATGAGAAACAAAAATCTATATGGGAATATTTAACAAAGACTTGAGAAGTAACAAGGAGGAATAGTTGCATTGAAGCTGACTGATTATATAGGTATGTCTTTGTTAAATATTTTTTAATCTTACTCTCTTTATCAAGTATAGAAATAGATTTGAAAATTATGCAAGCTCTTCAAGCCGGCTTGCTTGAGGCAAAAGGTTTACTCTGTTTTTTAAGTATATCTCTACCAGATTCCAAGTGGAGCAAACCTTGGAAATATGAAGATTTTTTTCACAAAAAGGTAGCAAAAGCGCTAGAAGCTGTGAATGGAACAGATGATAAGGGAGATGTTCTAGAAGAGGTGGAAAGCAATATCACTTATGATGATGAAGAGCTAGCAGCATCATTGGAATTACAGCATACTTTTGATAGTATGATTGATGAAGAGGCACTGCCTCAACCACAAATGCCACAGCAGGAAAAGTTCAAGCTGTTTGTGGATTGATGGTGGATACGATCTTAAATTTTTCTGTCCTCAGGTTGCTCTGTTGCCAAAAGCTGAAAACTCTCTAGCCGAGGTTGTGAGGGTCGGTATTCATAGCAATGCCGTTTATGGCAAGTTGGAAGATTTCTGGACTTCTTGCGATGCACGCAATGCTGGAAACTGCAGGTATGTGTCGAGACAAAGTTTGTCAAGGCCAACGGTGTCCATTCCAGGCGGATTTTCATGGAGACATTCAAGACAATGTATGGCTTAAACAAAGACCAACTGGAGCTTCCAACGATGTCATCTGGTGTCTGGTCTAGCAAGCATTGCTGGGCTATGTCTACCTCATCTTTTGTGGAGTTCGTCATGTTTTCCTGGTCTATTGCAGTTTGTGGCACATACTCCAACGAAATATCTTCTTAACTGGTTATCTTGTCCTAGGATGTTCGTGGACGCTCTCGATTCTCAGCTCGACGTTGAATATCACGATCATGGAAACTGTCCTCTTGCAACCACTCAACTGGAGGTATGGTACAACCTCGAATTCTTGTGGCTGTGAGTTCTAAATACTAAATATCTTAGGCTCAACACTGCTACTGCCGTTTACTTGAGGTCCTGGTGAACGTTTGGGCGTATCACAGTGCCAGGAGACTCATCTACGTGGATTCTGAGACGGGTATAATGATGGAGCAGAACGCTCTCGAGAGCCGACGCGGGCATGAAAGTCAAGTGGTTCAGCTTTAACGTGCTCAAGGGAATGGACGAAGACATGGCCGAGAAAGTTGACGACGAGCATCCTACGTACCGGTGGCTCTGGCCACACACGGGAGAAGTGTTCTGGCAGGGAATTTTGGAGAGGGAGAGGCAGGAGAGATACAACATGAAGTTGGAAAGGAAGCGCAGGAACAAGGAGAGGCTGGCTAGAATGTGTAGCCGTTACAAGCAGAAGTCTCTGGGCCGCTATGTGAAGTCACCACCGGAAGAGATGGAGCAAGATCAAGCTGTGAATACTGCTGCTCGGTGAACAGATTTTTGGGTGATTGTTTGAGAGCCAGGAGAGCTCTTTCGACGCAAATTGTATACGGCAAGTAAACTTTTTAGTGTACATATTCAGTGTCATTGCTATTAATGAGATTTTCCAGCGTGATTCTTGGAAACTCTAGCTCACTGGACGTTTCCCTCCAAACGACCAAAGTTTTGTCTAGCGCTGAAGAATCCGATCAAAACACGCTTGAGTGAAGAACAGGCAAGAATATAGCTCCAGCAAAACCAGGACAGGGGGAATTGATCTATAATGGGTGCTGTGTTGCTCGCAACTCTGGAGCAGTTCACCATGAACTTGGGAAAGTTTATGTTCCTGTGCGCGACTGTGGTTCTCCTGGGGGGATTCGTGAACGATCTGAAAGTCTGTGACTTCTACTACGTCACTTTCCTGCTCGTTAGCTATGGCATCAGGAGCTTCCGGTTTCTCAACTTAGCCGAAGGCTTAAGGAAACCAAAGGTGAACAGCCGCCTGGTCCTACTCTTCATCGTCCTCTTTGTCCTCATCCCCGTCCTGGTATTCTTCGTGATGGTCGTGCTTCTCTTGCTGCTGCTTCTCAGATTCTTGTATAGTGCTCGCTCCCAGAGCTCATTCGTCATCATCTACAACATGGCCCTGGAGATCGTTCTGGCTCTCGTCAGCCTTGGAACCACGATCCTCTGGCTACCACAGCACCACAAGTATCCAAAGTCCAACGAGTTCGTCGCAATGATCAGCTTCTTCTCGATCGTCATTGCCGAGTCGAGCTTGTTCCTGTGCATCCGCGGCTGCTGGGAGATCATATCAGTGAGGTACAAGCAGGCGAAGAAGAACAGGGACCGACCGAGATTTCTCCTGGAAACTAAGTCCAAGTTCTTCGTTGCCGTGTACGAGACGACGTTGAGAGATGGAGCCATCAAGGGGCTAAGGATGAACTTGGTCGACTACGTCGCGAACGAGTTCTTGGAATCGAGAGGCAACCGGGAGCTGAGGAAGAGCTTGCTGATGCTGGATGCGGTGTGTCACTGGGAAGAAGAAGATCAGAGAAAGCGAAGTGGGAAGCTTCTCTTGGCATCCAAGCGTGAAGTTGTGGAGCGGCTGTTCGAGTGCATGAGCCACAAGTACTATCTCATCTACCGGCGAGCGGCGATTTCTCTAGTGGCCGAGATCTGCGAAGATGAAAACGCCTTCTTCGCTGTGGCACACGTCGTCCAGGCCAGTGATGGAGGCGTCTCGCTTCTGGTGAAAGCGCTGGAGCCGGATACCAACAAGTCGGTGCTGGAGCTGCTAGGAAAGCTTGCGGCATTTGGAGGGATTACCAATGCCGAGCCGGGTGTGATCGCAAACTTTGATTTTTCTCAAGGGGATATGCACAAGAAGTGGAAGGATTCTCTCAGGAATGGAGAATGGATCATCTCCATCGATGCAGGAGATGATCCTGCCAGGGTGCCAGAGATCCAGAGCTCCAAGCAGAAGATCGCAAAGAATTACTCAGAAAGAATCACGACTTGACAAGGTACCTCGCGAATGCTCTCTTTTGTTCCTCCCAGGAGCTCCAGGAGCTAGCTCTAGACGCTCTCGCGGCATTGCTAGCCTATGATCCCAGCGATGGTGATCTTCTCCCTGGCTACAAGAGCGTCATCTGTGGATTGTTCCAGCTCCTCCGTGCCTGCCAAGCTGATCCACTAGGAAGCAAAGTGGCAGTAGTGCTGGATCTTCTCTGCCGCAAGAATCGCCAGTACCTGGAAACGCTGCTCGATGGATGTTATAGCAGTTCTCATGAGCGCGCTCTCCTTTGGTTTGGATCATCACGATGGCGAGAGGAGCAAACATACAATGTCGATTCTGTGCAGCCTCCACGACCAGAAGCTGTTGAGCGTGGAGCAGGAGAAAGCGTGGGACATTGCAAAGATCGTGGACATGGTGAGCTTTGGAGGTCATGACTTGGTGTTTTCACAACTTCAACTCCATAATCCTCAGTAGAATTTGAGGTCACACACTTTAACATTACTGATCTTGTTCTCTCTAGATTCTTCTTTTTTTCTTTCTTAATCTTCCCAATTTAAAATGACATGCTGATAATCTAATAAAATTCACACTGATAATTTTTACTGCTACTGTGAGATTCTACTCCTCATGGCTAGTGCTCTTTTGGCACAATGCCTGGTTTAATTATGCTTCCAATCAGGCCGATCTCGTTATGCATTCCTACCATTTTTGCCAAACAAAGCAAAAAATGTGGTAAATGGCCATGCATACCAATATATATATATGCTTTAAGAAAAAGTCGCATAAAGATTATTTTGTGCATCAATTTTGCAAAGATGGTAGAGAGTATCATACTAGATGCCATCAGCCACTGGATAACCATCTAGTGCAAATATAGTAGTCAATAAAAAGAAGGTGGAAAAACCTTTGGTTGGATGCTATGCCAACAGAAAAAATTATTTGACTAGCACCTGGAACATGGAACATCTTCTTGAGGCATTTATGTGAGCCATTAGGAAGTTTGATGACCAGCCTTCCATGCCCAACAACTGTGAGTGTTCTCATGTACACTGCAGAATATGCATTGAAGCCTCGGAATCCATCAAAAAGGTTTCAGCTTTTGATCCCTAAAATGAGCATCATGAGAAGGGTATTCATGCATGGGTTCTTCTTAGAAACTCTCTTGAGGCAGCGTGATTTTGCCACCGTAAGAACAAGGGTCTTTGTGTTTTTTTGGTAGTGTTGGTGCCAGATTGGGAAGAAGAGTTGTTGCGCCTCCCACCTGTAAACTTGCAAGATCAACAAAGAACACAAGAACAACACTTGTAGCATACTTGCGATGCTTCCGCTATTGCAAGAAAGCCCATTTCTTTTTGTCTCCAGAGGGCTTGCTACTGATATACAGAGCCTGCTCACAAGCAGCATCCCTAGAGACCTTACTGTGTTCCCTCATCTTGCGCTCTTCTTCAACAAAGCCGAGTAAACTGTCTCAAGCGTTTGACCTGGAATGAACAAGAGCATAGACGAGAACTGCTGTAACTCTGGGGCAACAGAGCAAAGGATGAGCGCCTTTGCTTGTTCTTCTGAGACCGGACCTCTTTGAGTTCAGCCATGAGTCCACGGGCTAGGTTGCAGATCCATGTGCATGTTCAGGAACTTCTGGATAAGCATGACTTTGGCATTCTCAACCTTGGCTGAGAAGACAGCGAGTACTTCCCAGTTTGCATGTGCATTTCTTTGCGAAATCGAGCAAGTGCACGTATTTGTCACAGATAGCGCCTTGCAATTGTGACTCTCCCATGCGGGTCGAAGCGCGAGGTCCACAGGTTTAAGCTCTGTTCCCCAGCAATCGAACTCTCATACGCCATATTGCGAAACTTGTTCCCATAAATTTATTAAGCATCTTTTCCCAACCATCCCAGGTTCCAGAATAAGATCCTGGATTTGCAGGAGGTGGGGGAGGAGGAGGAGGAGAGCCATTGTTTAGAGACTAGAGACAAATCATTGCATTTGTTCCCTCCTCTTGTGCTCCTGGATTTGGCGTTCCACTCTCACAAGTATTGCGAGCGCTCACGTCCTCTCTTCTTCATCGGTCGGTATTCTCTTGCACCAGTCCATTGGATTATAGTCAACCTGATACCATTCTCAGTTAACTTCATAAATACCTCGCTATGTGTCTGTTAACGTTTGGCTGAGGTGGATCGCTGATGTGGTGTTCTTGTGTTTTCCCACATTTTGGCGGGCCGTGCCTACGATGTCTTAAGCTGCGCTTCTAATCCTAGTTTTACAATTCTTTATCAACTCTATAAATTGCAAGAATTATAATATCATATCTGTAGGTTCATGCACATTAGAACTACAACCCACTCAAATCTGGACTCGAAACTTGATCTTGGTAAACTTGTTATAACGGACCTTTGTTGCTAAAGCCATTATAGAAGTTTAGAATTTTCCCCAGCTCAACGTTTCCTGAAGGCTTGGCGCAAGGTAACGAAATTGAAGATGAGGTAAAAAGTATACGTAAACAGTTTTCTTTATCTATGCTTAAAAAATTTTACAATGTTCTCAAGTGAGTGAATAGTAGTGAGGCCTACCTTGTTGTCCACGTGAATTCTTGAAGAAATAGACAAGATCTCTAGCTCGTTCGACGGAGATATCCTCTTTGGCTTGTGCATGCCCCATCATGCACTTTCGATACGAGAAATCAATCTCACTTTGATCTTGTCGAACTATGAAGAAACACCGGCTGCCAAACTCGGGATGAACATCCACCTGGTATGAAACGAAAGAGAATGCAAAAACTTGGGGAGAAAAATAGAGCATATGCTTGCAAACCTTGATGTAAGAAATACCACATCCAACCTTGATTTCACGCTCCGGATGGTATGGTATCGCTTCCTCTAGCAAGATGAGCTCGTCTTCATTTCCTAGCCTCTCACCAATGTTGTATCTTAGACACACCAAGAAAAACAAGAGTTTTAGAACAAAACTATTCTTTTTTCCACTGACCTCAAGTGTAGGATGTGTCGAATCGTGAGCACCAAATGCTCAAACATGTCAAACTCAATGTCCTCTTCGCTCCTGTCTTCGTCTGGATCTGGCAGCTGGAAAGACAAACATTTAGAAGGAAAACGATTAAAACTCAAGAAGAACGAGGACACGTAGTTTTCTTACGGGAGGTGGCTCGCTGTAGAGGAGCCTCCTACGCATCTCATCTCGAAAGTTGTCACTGGAAGGATCGGGCACTTGATCTGAGGAGCCTGGCCGAGTATCGGGCTTGTCGGGAAAGTTCTCCAGGAAGCTCAAGATCCTGCTTTGATCCACCTCCTCCTGCTGCTGCTGGTGCTTGCCTTCTGGAACTGGAATCGGCTTTGGCTTGGGGCTGAGCTGTGGAAATCTCTCCTCGTCAAAGAATCCAAAGCTCTCTTGATCCGCGGGGAGGCATCTAGCCGGAGGGAGAAGGAAGAATTGGCGAGTTACACTTCGCTTCTGGGTCCTAGCTCTCCCGCAAAGCCTGGGCTGCGCTTCAATGGCATGGAAGCTCGAGGAGCACGTAAGAACACAATGCTCCATTTCCTGAATTCTATCGATCCCTCGCTAGCTAAGGTGATTTTAGCTTACGCCAGAGCGACCCAAATTCGCTGCTGCATCGCCCACCAGTCCGATCGATGCCGCGGCGCCATTGCCCGTGGAGAATGCGCGAGAGAAGTGAGAGAAAGCCCTAAGTCGAGAGATCGTCTTATCTTTTTGGCGCGCTAATCTAAGCCGTTGGATTGAGACATAGCCCTACTTCCCCTGTTTCTTATCTTTCCATGGCTGCAATCCAGCTCGTCGCGAATCGCGCTCCATGCCCGCCGGCGACGATCGGCACTTCCAGGTTCGTGGGCAGCGAGAGATTCACGAAGAAATCTAGCAGCAGCAGCAGCAATGGAGGATTGGGAGTGCTTCGAATCAAGAAAAGAGTCGCGGCGACGACAGCCATGGCCGGGGAGCTCGCCTCCAATGCAGCATCTGTCTCGAGCAGCGCAATGTCGGATTTCGCAGACATGGTCAGTGCTTAGAACTGATAGAACTCTTTGGATCTGGTTATGAGATCTTCATTCTTGCTCCCAAATCCACAGCAAGAGCGCCGGTTCCGGGATGATATGATGGTCATCATGGATCGCGATGGATTCCCAGCCGAGATCAGGCCCAAGATCGCCGACCTTTGCACGCCGGTGTGGATCTCGCTCCATTTTCTTTGGACGTTCTTCTAGAGGCTGGATTGAATCGCGATGGTTTTCCTTCCAGGTGTTTAGGAGGTACTGCGCGGCTTACAAGGGCACTGTTCCTCCGGAGCCATTCGTAGAGATGAGGCGGTCGCTGGAAGAGGCGGAGATTGAGCGCTACGTCGACGTTTTGTGCGCAGCGATTGGATGGGCGCGGTGGAACATGGCCAAAGATTTCCGGGCCTGGTATGCAACTCTCAAGTAGAGCGTGTGGGATCAAAGTTTTATACGAGAGACTTTTTACTTTCTCCGAGACAAGATGGATCTCTTCTTCGCCCACAGGCCTTAGAGATCCAAAACGAAAATCTAAAGTAAAAGCTGCATTTATCAAGGGCTTGGTAATTGCCATGCCATGGTAAGCGTCTTTCTCCTGATTCCCTCGGCAAATAACCTGCTTATGATACTAGAAAAGAAAATCAAAATCTTTGAAGTAGTTTACTCACCGCTGCACCATGATTTCTGGTTTGCAAAATAAAATGATAATAACAAAATCAAAGTCAGCTAACACAAATACTGCAAATATCCAGACCGGGCAAAATAAATATAAGAGTTTTAGATGGCATTTAAAGGAAGATTTCTTAGAGCGCTGACATAGCAATTGCCATTCTATGGAGCCTTAAGAATTTCGACTCCAACGTATCTGCAAAAGCTCCACGAAAGTTAGATAGACAGTGATCCACTTGAAAACAATATAGAGTACCTTCCAAGCATCATCACTGTTGCTTGAGGATTGGTTCCCGGTGTTGATAAAAACGTAGATCCATCCACGACTCGCAATCCTTTCAATACCTTAACCCGGAAGCTCCAGTCGACCACCTCTCCAAGCGGGCATCCTCCATGGTAGTGGTAATTAGTCGAAACATTCCGCCGGCAAAACTCGCTGATGGTTCTATTCACAGATCCACTCGCAACAAGCGTTGCATTTCTTCGATCCGGGGAAGAGACCGTGCCTCCAGATGGAAGGGACTGATTGCCAAACACCAGCGCCGCCATGGATCGAGAGAGCACCATCTCCTCCAAAGTGTTGACTCCAGCAATGCAGCGTTGTAGATCCACCGGGTTCTGGAAATAGTTGAATTTCACTCGGGGAGTTTCACTCGCGTTTGTGCTCTTGAGGAAGAGCTCGCCTGTTGATAGAGGGCCGTTTACCTCCCCGGCAATAGCCCCCGAGTCTTGACTCAAAACGTATCCTCCAGCGCTAAAGTTTGACGTGCTCACTCCCACCACTTGCTCAATCAGGCTTCCAACAGGAATGCGAGAGCGTAGCAGGATGGTGTTTGTAGGATTATCACCCATCCCCTTCCCTACCATAGGCAGATCCAAGATCACTGGAATTCCTATCTCCTCAAGGTGAGCTTTCGGACCAACACCGCTTAGCATAAGTAGCTGTGGACTTCCCAGAGCACCCGCAGAGATTATAACTTCACTTCTTTTAGAGCTGAGAAGAGCTGTGTGAGAGCGGCCAAGATTGTCAGTGTATAGAACTCCACGACTGCGTCCTCCTGTGAAAAGGATCAAGATCGATCGCAAAGAAACGTTGCTGTCACGAGAACTTACCTTGTAGCAAGACTTTATAGACACTGGCATGGAGCAGCACATCGATGTTCTTGCGATTTGCATAAGCGAGAAGAAGATCCGAAGATGGATGACGCCGTCCGTGGCTATCAAATGTGTTTCCAGTCGTTTTTGTTCCAACAACGTACTTGTAGGTGAAACCAAAATCTGGCGTCACACCGACTTCGAGCAGTGCTCCACGGATGGAATTCTGGAAAGCACTGAAGTTTCTTGGCCTGGATGCCACCACTTTCTCCACCCAAGCGTATGAGCTCTCGACCAAGTTCTTGTCGAGCTTGGCATCGCTGATAAACTCGTCTGGAGCACGATTGTAGACGGCTCCATTGATGCTGCTGCCTCCTCCCAAAACATTTGGCCTGATGCTTGCCACGCCATCCTCGGATGTGAATGCCTGATTGGGAGCCTCCAATCCACCCGGGTTGGCGAAGTTGGTCCCAGAGTTCTCGATCCGCAAGAGCAGCGGATTTCCATACGGGGAGCCGCCTCGCTCGAGAACAAGAACTTTGTAGCGCTGAGATAGGGTTGCAGCGATCGCACAGCCAGCAGTTCCTCCTCCAACAACGATATAGTCATACTTCTGCTTTAGAGTTGTGCTGTTTGCTTCCCTGATAAATGAAACAGTGCCATCATCGTTGGCCTCGATTATCCTGAGCATGCAATAGATCACTACAATGAAGGACACGTAAAACTTCAACATGGCGATCAAGATCACAACAGCAATACAAAACAAGATGATTGTATATCAGGAAATTACGTATATATATATATACATACATAGGAGCGTTGGCCTTTCGCATGACGTTGCTCCAGTACTAGGAAACAGCCATGATGGACTAAAATGTGGCGATTGACTCGAGACTAAGTCTTAGGCGAGATTTGCAAATCTTGTGTATAAAATCATGTTGAAATTTGGAGCACAGACTTGACTGTTTGAGCAAACATTAGGAGCCTGGCCGGACTAGGAAGATTCATCACACTTCTCGCAGAAGTTCAGAAAAATCCGAGCAAAGTTTATAATTCTGTATCAAGTATTCCAAGGATTCCAAAATTCACTGAGATTTCACTAATCAAATCAGTGCTATGGAATTGAAATCATTCTATCCAACTATGTATTTATATGGGGGGGGGGGAGATCCACCAAGATATGTAAAATCTTTGCTACGAGACAAAGGGCAAGGAAGATTTGTGATCCGAGGAGATATGGAAGAAGGACGTGACAGCGAAGTCTTACAGTGATTAATAATGTTTAAAAGTGTTCTTGGAGCGTGTTGAATGTTTCAGTGTGTGAGCTTGAGAGATTTTAGTGTAGCTCATGTTAGATCATACTTTCCACTCTTATTTCTTTCTAGATTCTTGCTGGTGGCAGCAATGATGGTTCCTCCATTTCCACATTAGAAGCAGCAATCCTCATTAGTGGCCTACCCAATTAACCTAATAAACATTATTCTAGGTCGTGGTATTAGTAGAGCTGGATCTTGCGGTATGGTGAGAGCAGCTTCCCACCAGATGGAGGTAACAAAGCCGTTTGTCTTTAGTGGAAAAGACTATAGCCTTTGAAAGCGGCTTATAGAAACGTGGCTGCTTTTCTAGAGCATGTATGGCATTGTGAATCTCTTTGATCCAAAGCCAGTGGTTGGATCTGGGCTGGAAGCCTGGCAAAGGGAGGTGAGGACACTTTCAAAAAAAGAGTGGTCATCAGGATTCACTTGCAATTGGAGGCATGTGTCTTTAAAGATGGAGGTGACATGTTGGAGCACACGGAGTGTCTAAGCTATATGTTCATATAGCTAGCCGCAGAAGGGAAGGAACATGACTTGATGTAAAAGGTTAAACTTTACAAGAATTATAAGAGAGATAATGGGGCTTTTAGTTGATTAGTTGTATCTAGGGTTTGAATTATCCATGATGTTATTTATGAATTACAAGCCCTCAATAAGAATCAACAAGAGATGTAACTGAAGATGTATAACATGATTGCTATGATGTGTGGACATGTTAAATATGGTGTATGTAGTTTTCACTTTATATTTTACAGTGATTTACTATAAAATAACTACGAAGCAAAAATCTCCTTTAGACATATGTGCCAAGGGCAATAGTGTGGGATTTGGCCTATTAATGAACAAAAAGATACTTAAACATATAATTTAGGAAAGAAGGAATAAGAGTATGGAGTATAAATTAAACAATTTTAAAACATCGAACATACCAACACCAAAACTAATATATAAAATGAAGTTAAATTAAATCTAATGCTATTTTAGCATATTGGTGGTTTAACATGTACTATACTAGTTAGCATAGTATGGAATTTGGGCTTATACTTAAGCTAGAAAAAAAACAAAGATAAAGACACCCAATAAAGAACTTAAAAATGCCTAAAGTTGGTAGGACTATATATTTGGAACAAACCCCCTCCTTTAAGCTTTCACCCTAGTTACAAAAGATAACTTGTTAAAAACTTACTGATTATGAATTTGAATGTAGGAATAACATCATCTTGTTTAGAACAATCTCTATATTATATAAAGATGCCTAACAACCAAATTTACACACTTTCTATAAATAATTAATTGGACCAAAATGGGATCAATAAATAATGAATGATAGTGAGAGTGTCTAATAGATATAGTAAACTATCACTTAGCAGATATTAAGGGATTATTCTCAATATGACAAGGGTTCCTAAATGCAAAGTAATAACACAAGTTTCTTATCACTATATCAAGTAAATGATAATTTAAGATTTCCTTCCTTATTGCCCTTTCAATCTAAGTGCACACTTATTAATAATTTCTCAACTAGTTTGAGTGGAGATTGATAAAGGATTTAGCAATATTAGTCTTCCATTGTCATGGTATCAAAAAAAATAGAATATATATATATATATATATATATATATATATATATATATATATATATATATATATATATAAAGATTTGTGAGAGTACTTTTATACTTATAGTCACATTCATGACACACTCCATCCTTTGAGAAGATCGATATTTTTGTTAATGCATATTCTAATTTAAACCACCACCAAGGAAACAACTCTAGAAAAAATTCATAATGTTCACACTTTGTGAGAAATAAAAGTTCACAATGTTTATACTTTATGAGAAATGCATTAACTTAAATGAGTTATAACATAATTCACTAACACTATACTACTTAAGTATGTTAGGCATGGTTGACCAATTTAAGGCATAATCTAACTTCCCATTTGCATGTTTATTCTTGTTTAAAATTCAACTTAAGTTTAAACCTAATCTCTATACCATACTAATTGGTGGAGTATCTACATCCTTATGTTAGGCCATTTCTATGTTAAAATAGTGTACTTCATTTAGCTCTATTTTGCATGTTGGTTTTAGTGTTGGGAGCTAGATACTCTAAGACTATTCCAATATCACTTAATGTTCCTATATTTTTACTCCTTAAATTGTATATTAGGAAGTTGTTTGACTATAAGTTTGGGAGTTTAGCTCTATCCCTTCATTCACCCTGAAATTACCATCACAGAAATTACAAAAGTGAAGCTTAGCTTTGATGTTAATTTTGTTTAATTTCTTTATTAGAATTCATCAATTTTGTTTCTCTAGGATGCAACTAGAGGAGGTTTCTAATCCACTACCTTTGGTCCATCCAAGGGATTATGTTAAAGGGTGAAAATCACATATACAGAATAAGGATAAACATGCAAATAGGGAACTAAATTATACTCTAGGTTGGTTGGTAAGAATATATAGTAATGTAGAAAGCTAAAAGTTATTAAGATAATAATTAACTATCATGAAAGATTGTCAATCATCCCATTAATAGAAATGTATAATTACTGTTATAACAATCAACCATCCTAAAAAATAGCAAATCATCAAACATTAACAATAATCAAGCAAGACCTTTAACAAAGATAATTAACTACCTTATATGAAAGTCAATTAAATGTGTACCCACTTAATTCATCATTTTCATCTTTACATATGTAACTAAGTTAATTGCCCAATCTTATTGAATAATACTTGCTAAGACTCATCCTTTGATACCAAATATAACACACATGATTTTCATTATTTACTCTATAATAATTTACCATGGATAACTACAAAACCTTAATCCTATGTGAGTGTAGCATATGTGATTATGAGATGAGATTTAGATATATTGTGACTATAAATCTTTGAAACTTTAGGGGATAAATAAGGATAAAATAGCCACTAACTAAACCAAGCATATTTGGTTAAATAAACATTTAAGAATTCCTTCTTTATACTCATTTGGCTAAGTATCCCTATTAAGTCTAATTTACTAGCACTTGAATAACAGGGATTATCAAATAAAACCACCAATACTGATATTCTATTATTGTGGCAGTAAGAGAAGAACATTTAAAAGGACTATCTTTGCCTTTAGTTAGCTTACTTGTTAAATAGCTTTGAGTGGTTACCATGAATGTGATTACCGATATTGAAAGTACCTGTTATATATTTAGTATCCAATATTAATCCTTCAACAATACATTCACTCACTTTATTTGTGAGTGATCACTTCATCAAGAAGTGAATCGCTATATTAAAGACTCAATGTAATCCAACATTATAGATTAAATATAACCAAATAATACTGACAGAGGTGGAATCAACCTACTAATATAGAAAAATCTATCCTTTGCAATACCATTTGATAAGTAAGCTTTAGATAAAGCTAGATCACTCACATTATTTGATAAATATCTAATAACTTAATGCTAAAGACAAGGCAATTAAAAGCCCTAATGTGAAGAGGTTTTGTATATAGCACCATGCTTGAATTAGGATTTGTGCTAGTCAAGATAGACCATTGTTTCCACATAGAATAAGGACAAACACATTAAATAGACAATATCTAAAGTTTTTCAACCATATCTGATCCTTACTATTAGAACCCCCTTATTTAAAAACACATTTCAAGCTTTGAAAGTGTTAGTCTCTATAAAATACTTAAAAAATTATTAAATATGGAATGATGTTAGTTTGTAAATTTGGATATGGAAACAATACCATCATATTTAGGATATTCTCTACATTTTATAAATATGACACTTTTAATATATAGGTAATAGGACTGGTAACATATAGGATATAATAGTGAGGGTGTCTGGTAAATAATAAATTATCACATAGAGATATTGAGGGACCAGTGTTTAATACATGAGGGTTTTTGTCACTAGTCAATGCAAGATACAATTTAGAGGAAACTCCTTACTAAGCTAAGTATGATTAGCTAATAACATATAAGAATTTCATCTTTATGCTTATTTAGTTTAAGTACAGTCAAAATGCTTAATTAACTCAACTAATATAAGAGGGACTCATAAAGGATTTAGCAGTACTAATTTTTGGTTTGTTTAAGCAAACTTGTAGAGGGACTGAGATCGTAGTGAATATACTTAGAATATGCTTGAATATTCTAGGAATTCTATATCATGTTATTTATTTAGATTAATTTTGTATTTATAATTTATAAATATGTTGATAATTTATAAAAATTCTTAAATACATTCTAGTATATTCTACCATTTAATGTTTGATATGTAATAAGATTAATCTTGTGTTTATAAATCATAAACATGTTTATTATTATAAACTTTTATTTGATCAATTGAATTAATAAATAAGAATAACACTACTATTAAGCAAACCAAGTATTGCTACATGCAACATGTAGAAAATTATTTACCATTATGGCAGTAAAAGAAGAATATCTAAAAGAACTTGTTAATAGATAAATTTCAATACCCATAATTATATTTGTAATAATGTGTTAAATGCCATATTAGGGGTATATTATCACCACACCTACTTCTTGACATGGTAGATGATATATAGCACCTAATCTAACCCCCAAACTCCTGAACCAATAATCACTTATTGATTACCATAGTCACTTGCATTGGTTTATTTTATATATTGAAAATGTATTGATTGGTTGGATTTTGTATAATCTAATATGTCAGGGTAGAAATCATAGCTAGTCTAGATATTAGTGCAGAGTTGGCACATGACAGGTGGCTGTTGATGCCATAAAATCCCATAAAACATTCAATTACTACATAATAAATATTATTCATTCATTCATTCATTCATATATTATTTATGATTCCCATAACACTCACCCTGAAGCATCAAACTAAAAGATTTAGAAGTGCTATTTAAACAAAGCCATTTTGGCATGTTAATATATTAATACTTATCACTAAATGTTAATCACTTTGTAATGAAAA
>NW_003314386.1:351894-368719 GCF_000143415.4 Selaginella moellendorffii
AAGGTACCTAGCGAAAGATTCTTACTGAACTGGGGAGCTGGGCAATATGATGTTGGCTTAACCCAGATTTAAGTATTCCCCCACAACCACCCCCCCGCTCTCTCTCCCCTTTCCGAGAAGAAGCCCATGCTAAGTTTAAGGCTCTAAGTCGATAGAGGTGATAAAGGATGGATGTATATTCCAAAGTCGATAGAGGGATTGGCACGGCTTGTGAGGTCGTGTTCTTCCACGAGAGATTGGCACCTGGGCCGCCAGATCGAGGCATGTATTCGCAGCAGCAGTGAGCACCACGGCTCGCTTCTTCTCGCCAACCTCCTCGTGGAGATGCATGGCAAGTGCGGCCGACTGCAGGACGCCAAGGAGGCGTTTGATCGTATCCTCGCGCCCAATGCCTTCTCCTGGAACATCCTGGCCGCGGCATTCACGCAGAACGATCGCCTCCGCGAGGCCATCGAGATCTTCCATGCGATGGCACAGCGCGACTGTGTTTCCTGGACTGTGATCATCACTGGCTTAGCCCAGAAGAGTATGATCGCTCAGGCCGAGCAGTACATGCTCAAGATCCCCCATTTTGATTCTCGGGTCTGTACCGCTGTGCTGCAAATGTTTGTCGAGAATGGGCATCTTGATGAATGTTGGATCTTGTTTGATCAAATGCCTAAAAAAGATGTTTTTGCGTGGACAGTTCTTGTAACTGGATTTTTGTTTAGAGATCTCGTAGAAGAATCGTTTGAGTGTTTCGTGAAGATGGCACACCACAACCTGGTTTCGTGTACAGCCGTGATGTCTGCAAAAGCCGAGCATGGGCAGTTTAAAGAGTGTAAGGAACTCTTTGATGCGATGCCGCAGCGAAGCTCCATCACTTGGAATGTGATGTTGAGAGCGGTGGCGAGCACTGGAAGTTGTTTTTTGGAAATGGATGTTCTCGAAAGAATGGCCAAACATAGCGTGGAGTCGTGGAACTGTTTGCTCAAGGCAAGCGGGGGAGAGAGTGTTTTCTATCAAATGCCCGAGCGCAACATTGTTTCATGGACGACGATGCTTGGATTGTTTGAGGAACGAGGAGAGATTGCGCAAGCTAAAGAGGTTCTGGAAAGAATGCCGCAGTGGGACGTCGTTTTGATGAATGCCATGATTTCGGCTTACGCCCAAGTGGGAAACACTAACGATGCGAAGCGGATCTTTGATTCAATGTCCTTCCGGGACGTCTTTACTTACAATTCGATGCTCCAGGCTTCGGTGGAGAATGGCCAGTTTGCCTCTGCTATGATCTGGTTTGAAAGAATGCCACAGCACGATGTAGTTTCCCGTACCTCAGCGATCATCTGTCTTGGCAAACAAGGTTCTCACACGGAAGCCTTGGCTCTTTTCGTGAAACTGCCTCAAAGAAACCCTGTTGCTTGGAACGCCATGGTTTCTACAAATGCCTGTGCTGGTCATTTGGATCTCGCTTTAAAAACCTTCTATCTCATGCCGCAGTGGAACGTCACTGCGTGGAACTCTCTTCTCGTCTCTTACAGTCAACGTGGCTTCTTAGTAAACGCTTCTAAGGTCTTTGGAGAAATGCCGACAAGGGACGAGTCAACGTGGAATACCATGGCCTCAGCTCTCGCTACGAACGGGCAGCTGGACCAGGTGTTGACATTGACCGGCAGGATGCCCGAGTTGACCGTCGAGTCGTCAACAGTGGTGCTGACTGCGATCGCCGGCAGCGGTCGCGTTGACCGGGCCAAGGCCTTCTTTGACTCCATGCCGCAGAAGGACGTGGTCTCATGGACGGCTCTGATGGAAGCGCACGTCCAGAATGGAGATGGCGATCAAGCCAGAGCTTTGTTTCGAAGAATTCCCAGCCGGAATGTCCTGGCATGGACGCTGATCTTGGCCTTGGCTGCGAGGAATGGTGATCTGCGTGAAGCCATGGAAACTTTCATCTCGGCCCCGGAGAAGGATGCCACTTTGCAGGCCGTGATGCTCTCCGCGTATGCCCAGAATGGGCATCTCGACCAAGTGAAGCTCGTCTTCGAGGCCATGGATCAAAGCGATGTCACCTCCTGGAATGCGCTGGTGGGGGCCTTCGCTTGCAACGGGCTCCGGGGGGACGTGACCAAGCTCCAGCGTCTCATGGCTGTGACTGGCGTTGCCGCGAACGAGGTGACGTTTGTGGCAGCCTTAGTTTCGTGCAGCCATGCCGGGTTTGTCGAAGATGGACGAGCGTTCTTCGTTGCGATGAGAGCGGAGCACGGGATGGTCCCGACTTTCCAGCACTTTTGTTGCATGGTCGACATTCTGGGACGAGCGGGGAGGCTGGAGGAGGCCCGGGAGCTGGTCAATAGCATGCCTTACAATCCCGACAGCGTTGCCTGGAATACAATACTCGGCGCCTCGAAAGCTGTGGGAGATGAAAGCTTACCGGGTGGAGATGTTGCTGATGGTATTGTAAGCATGGATCCAAGAAAAGCAGCGGCAGCTTATGTGATGCTTTCCAGCATCGCTGCCACAAGCGCGAGCCTGCAACATCTTCGTTAAGTAACAGCGAGAGAGAATGAAAAGACTATAAAAAGCTCACGAGAAGCACCGCTGGCAGCGTAATGATAAGGCACGAAAGTGAAAGACGCTCGCTCCTGTTTCCTCGTAACATGGAACGTTTGAGCGTTGAGCCAAGAGAAAAATTACAAAAGACCCATGCGTGCCTGCTGAATGCATCCATAACTTTCACAGGGAAGATACGATCACGGACGAAGAAAACTCGTAAAACAACCAAGTTGTACCTTTATTCGACTTTTCTGAGCATTTGCTAGGCCTGACTCTATCACGTGGTCAAGCATTGTCTCATTAGCTAGTAGCCCATGCTGAAAATGAGTTAGAAGACAAGATCAGCAAGAATACCAAGAAAAAAAAAAAGAAAAACAAAGTTGAGCTAAGAAACTGACCTGAACCAGTTTGGAATCTTCTACAACACATTAACGTTGCTTCCGATGGTAAGAAAACATCTTGCTTCTGGACCAACAGGACTTCCATATTTTACGTTGTCCGTAGTGAGTCCCGTCAGGAGCATATATGCTTGTATACGCGATATATCCATGTGCAGGTTGAAAAGGATGGGCCAGTATCACTTGGCAGGAGCACCGCCAGAAGATTATTTTGAGATGTAGCCCCTGAAGTGACAGAAGATAGGAACCGGCGCTTGTTGCTGTGAGATAAACACCAGCTGCCTTAAAGCGGTATCTCAGCTGTCCACATGAGCGAAACGCTTGCAATGCCGCTGCTTACGAATCGATCGCCATAGATGATATACTCCCCAAACACCAGAAAGCTCGTCATAGTTCGTCACAGCTGCTCTTTTCTCTTGCTGCTCTTAATGGCTAGTGCCATTCTTGAATACTGCTTCTCGTCTCATAAATCAGAGGTAACGTACAGTGCGGACACTCCAAGCTTCATTTCTCTGCTTGCGCATAAGACGATCTCATGGGAAAACGGTGGACAGCTTGCTGTTATCAGCAAAAAGAGAGGCATTTCTGCCCGTGTTATCCTGCAGTCACCCAACGCGAGGTAAGTCTTTTATGATCCCGACGTGCCTCACAAAAAGGATCACAATGCAGATACCTCTTCGGTTTCTTCAGCGAATCGTCTGGCATCTTCACTCTCTCGATTTATGACTTGTCTTATCCTATTGAAAATGAGAGCGTCATTCAAAGAGTGTGGTCCGCGAAGACCGAAGCAGGGACTCCTTGTATGCTCAAGGAAAATACGGTGCTGCAGTTTGAAGAGAATGGGAACCTGGTTTTATCCCACAGTGATGCCAGCAATGTATGGGAAACACTCACCTCGAGCATGGAGATCTTGAGCATGAATCTCCTGGACACCGGTAACTTAGTTCTGTATAACTCAGCACAGCAGCCAGTGTGGGAAAGTTTCAAGTTTCCCGTTGATACGATGCTCCCTGGACAGATTCTTAGTCCCGGCATGAAATTGGTACGTTGATCTTCGCCTTCACAAAAACTGATGTTCAAAAGCAGATAAACGGGATATATACGTTGAAAATGGAAGTTGGCGGTCTGGTTCTGTATTCTGGAAGTTCCGTCAAGTGGTTTTGGAGCTTCTACAACGTTGGTGATCTCACGTAAGGAGCTTGCTTCCCAGCTCTTCCAAATTCTAATTCTTGTGCTGGTTGTTTGTGAAGGGACGTCTTATACACCTGTAAGCGACCAACGTACGCAGAATTTACCGAAAAAGGCCTTCATCTCTCCCAAGATGCTAACATCGTTACCAGAACCATTTCTGAGGATCTTCTGAACTACTCTGTCAAAAGCATAGATCCCATTGTCCTCTCAGATGGCTATAAAGCTGCCGGTCTGCGACTCAGTTGCTACGGGGCTGTGCACATAGATGTCCAGTGCCCGAAACCCGAGTAAGTTGTTGGCATTCTTTTATCTTCCATTCAGCTGAAAAGGTAAATTTCTTTGTATAGCAAGTGGAAATCTCGGAAGCTACTTGGGATGAAGTACCTTATGTTTCTTGCCCAAAAGACCCGCGGTAAAAGGCCTATTTCAACTTCTTCGTCGGAGGCTGGACGAACGTTGCTTTCCATATCTGAGCAGCCCGAGCAAGAACGCCTGGCTGAAAAGAAGGTAATTTTCCAAAGTTTGAACTTAGTGATGTGTTCTCAACCTTCCTCTGGCGTGAAGGAGACAGCATTACCACCAACACAGGCTGTTTCAACACAAAAACAAGAGCCAAATCAGCGCAAGGTATACTATCAAAGACAAAAGCTCAATACTTACTTGTTTGTGTTGCAGCGGAAAGCCGTGATATCAATAACGGTGCTTCTTAGTGCTACAGCATTGGCATTGTGCGGTGGAATCTGCATTCAAAAAAAGCTGCGTAAGAAACCAACACCGGTCAAGACGGAATCTTCAGCATCAATCAAAGACATTGTACCACAAGCCGGTCCCGCGAAGTTCTCGTTCAAGCAAGTCCGCAAGATCACAAACAACTTCAGTGTCAAGCTAGGAGACGGTGGCTTTGGGCTGGTGTACGAAGGAACACTCAAGGACGGGAGCAAAGTAGCCGTCAAGATGCTGGAAAGAACGTCAACACAAGGTGAGAAAGAATTCAAGGCAGAGGTGAGTGTGATGGCAACGGTTCGTCACCTGAATCTCATCCGACTGAGAGGATACTGCGCGCAAGGGCCGCGGAGAATACTCATCTATGACTTCATGCCAAACAGCTCCCTTGACAAGTGGCTGTTCATAACACCTGGTAAGTTTTCCTGGTCATTACAAGAGAGAAAGAGAGCGAGCTTACCATAAAAAACCATTGAGCAGGAAAGGATTGCATGCTTGACTGGTCACGGAGATACAGCATTGCGCTTGGCACGGCCCGAGGACTTGCTTACCTCCATGAAGAATGCAGCCAAAAAATCATCCACTTGGACGTGAAGCCCGAGAACATTCTTCTCGACCAGAACTTCCTGCCAAAGGTAACAAAAGCACTCGTTAGAAAGTATAGAAAGATAGAAGGAACTAAGATGGAAATGGTGGCAGGTCTCGGACTTTGGGCTAGCGAAGCTCATGGATCGAGATAAGAGCCGGGTGGTCACAAACATGAGAGGAACACCAGGGTATCTAGCTCCAGAATGGCTGCACGGAACAGCAGTCACGGCCAAGGCCGACGTCTACAGCTTTGGAATGGTCCTCCTGGAGCTAATCTGTGGCCGCGAAACGATCGACCTCTCTAAGGGATCAGAGCAGTGGTACTTACCGGCGTGGGCCGTGAGAATGGTCGAGGAGGGGCGGCCGATGGAGCTCATCGACGAGCAGCTCCACGAGGAGGTGGAATATTTCTACGAGGATCAAGCCAAGCGCTCGATCCGTGTGGCGCTGTGCTGCATCCAGGAAGATCCGACGCAGCGGCCTACCATGGGGCGCGTCGTCCAGATGCTCGACGGCCTGGTGGAGCCGCGAGTGCCGCAGCTGAGCAAATTGAACGTCCAGCCATCCTGCGCCACGACGCGCGTCAAGGACAAGCTCGTCGCCTTCGCTGAAGCCCTAGCGGACGAGCGCGGCGCCTCCGAGCTCATGGGCGGCCCTAGAATCTCCGGTAAGAACACGATTTTGAAAAATCCCGCCAGACGTCTGGCATATTCTCGTCAGGTAACCGTATATGCTACTGACTGAATGTGCTGTTTGCAGACAAGGATATTCCGTCGTGGGGCGTGAAAGGCGGGCTTGGCTCCATCGTCGGCTCCGCGAGGACGGTGCTCAAGGCGCGCAATGTGCCGTGCATCCCACCATGGCCGCTCAAGGGCGACATCGTTATCGTGCGCGGCAGCGGCACCGGCGAATTCACCCACGCGGTCGTGCGTGATGTGAAGATCCGGACGCAGCAAGTGAAGCTGGCGGTGCTCCAGCGGGTGTCCAGCGGCGATGTGGCGGCGGAGGAGGCGCTCGACTCCTCCAACAAGTGGGTTGTTCTTGACGAGGAGACGGTGTGGCGGCAGTGGAATGTGCTCGTGAGGACGCTCGAGTTTTGGGTGCCCGTGAATTGGTCCACGCTCCCTGGTTCCGGCCCACAAAAGTACCCGATCGAATGGATCGCCAACTAGATCGCAAGCTGCGATCTCAGCTCCCAGAATGTTGGAAAGAGAAGATCGTCCGATATAAAGTATCCTCTTCTAAGTTGCTAGTCTTCGCAGCGATCGATCTTCCTTGTACATATCCGACAGGAGCACAAACGTGGACGAGGTTTTGGTGCCGAGATGGATCGCCGACTTGGCCGCCTCCATCCCCAGTTTCTTGTTGCGATGGACTCTGGAAGCTCCAAGCAAAGTCGCCCACTCTTGGAGATCTGGCACGAAAGGCATGCTCTTGACGAGCTCCTCCGCCTCGCCCAGCTTTCCCAGCCGGGCCAAGATATCGATCATGCTCGCGTAGTGCTCCTGCCGCGGCGGGACGCCGTGATCCACCGCCAAGACCACGAACATCCGCCACCCGGAGTTTAAGAGTCCGAGATGGCTACACGCGGTGAGGACGCTGGAGAACGTTACGTGATCGGGTTTCGTGCCATCCAGATCCATCAAATGGAAAACCTCGAGCGATTCCTCTCCACGGCCCGACCCCGCGTACGACGAGATCATCGAGTTCCAGCAAACGACGTCCCGGAAGGGCATTTCATCGAAGATTCTCCGCGATTCTCCCAAATGCCCGTTCTGAGCATTCACTCCTACCATTGCAGACCACGAGAGAACGTCTCTCTCGGGCATTAGTCGAAAGACTCTTTGGGCTTCGTGGTGCTGCATAAGCTGCGCATGCCCGGTAATCATAGCCGTCCATGTCACTGCGTCTTTGGACGGCATCCGGTTGAAGAGAGATACCGCCTCTTGCATATACCCTGCTTGAGCATAACCCGTTATCATGGTGTTCCATGAAACCAGATCATGCTCCACCATTTTGAGATCGAAAAATTGCTGTGCCTCGACGAGAAAGCCGTGGAGCGCGAATGCGGCTAGCAGTGAATTCCAGGTGAAGATGTTTTGCTCGGGACTCCTGTCAAAGAGGCACTTCGTTTCTTCAATCATTCCACTCTGCGCATAGCCGCTCAAGATCGCGGTCCAGGAAACGAGATTTCGCTCTTTCATACGATCAAACACCTGCCTAGCCTGCTTGAGGTAGCCATCGCGAGCAAACGCCTCAACCATGGCCGTCCAGGAAATCACATTCCACTCGGGCATTAGATCAAAAAGCTTCTTTGCTTCCTCAATATGCCCAAGCCTGGCATTTGCCGTAAGGAGAGCGTTCCATGCAACCACACCGCGCGTAGGCATTCGGTCAAATAGAGTCTTAGCCTCGTTAACTAGCCCATTCTGACCGTAGGCGCTGACCATAATCGTCCAGGAGACTACGTTTCGATCCCCCATACCGTCAAAGAGTAGTCTCGCCTTTTCCAGATGCCCATTCTGGGCATATGCTGCAAGCATCGTGTTCTTGGACACATCGTTTTGCTCGGGCATGGCGTCGAATATTCTTTTAGCCTCCTCGAGATTGGCCGCCTGGGCATGCATTGCCAGCATCGCCGTCCACGCCACGACATTTCTCTCGGGCATGGCAGCGAATATTTTCTCCGCATCTTCCAGATACCCATTCTGGGCATATCCCACAAGGAGAATGCTCCACGAGAACAAATTGGGGTCTTCAATCCCATGGAAGACCATCTTCGCGTCCTCCATGCTGCCGCATTTCCCATACATCTCGACCAGCGTGTTGGCGAGAAATCTGTTGCTGCCGTGCTGGGTGCCGAGAATTCGAGCGTGGATCTGCTTGCCGCGGTCGAGATCGTCGATTCCAGTGCAGGACCGGAGGAGATCCGCAAAGAAATCCTGCTCCTGGCGCTGTTTCCTCCTGGCGATGGCGCCAGAGCTGGGGACTGAAATTTGGGTGCTCACGAAGATGAGAAACAGAGCACGTTGGGTCATTCCCCTGTTTCTAGGGCTCTTGGAGAGGCTCAATTGATCGATCGAGAGTCTTGGAAGAAGAAGAGAGATTGATTGATTGATTCAGAGGACGCAGAAGGCGTTATAGAACCAGCCCACCACATTGGGTGCGGCAGCTACATAGATCACAACTAAGCACAAGCTAAGACAAGCGCTGCGCATCACTGGGCGCATCGATTTGATCCATTTTCAGTGCTGTGGAACAGCCATTCCTGCAAGAAACCCACAAGATCGATCAAACAAACACCCAGCTCGAGAAGAATCGCATGGATTTACCGTTGCAATTGAGATTGGCCTGGACGGGGATGCCACACTTGGCTGGAATCGCGATCGCCGAGTGAAGATCCACAGTCTTGTCCACCTTCTGCGCGGCGAGGAGGCTCTGGCACAGGCAATCCGCGGCGTCCTTGCTGCCGCTGAAGGGCTTCACGGCATCGCAGCACCCCGCGAGCTGCTTGGGATCCTTCCCGTTCTTGACAGCAGCTTGGCGGCAGGGAAGAAGCTTGCCCATGTTGTTGGTGGCATCGCAGGCGCCACTGGCGCGATCGGCGAGCACGATCACGGCGACGAGGAAGAAGGACACGAGCGCGAACTTGATCGCCATGGACGAGGAAGAGGAGGAAGAAAGGGGCGAACGCGAATCCCAGTGGGCGATGGAAAGAAGGAAGCAAACGCTGGGTTTTATAGCGCTCGTGGCTCGATCGCTCCTAATTTCTGACACAGATCGGATCGACCAGCCAGCGTAATTGTATGAGTGCGCGCCGATCGAGCGAGCGAGCAATGCGAGAGAGAGAGAGAGTGAGCAAATTGCGCGAATATCGGTAGTACCATTTGGCCGACTGTACCGCGAATGGGGACTCGCCACAAGCGCGCGTTCGATTCTCGTGAGCTCCAGAGAGGGATTTTTCCGGCAGGGGAAGATGCCTGACGCATGAGGAGGGTTTGCGCAGAGTGGATCAAATCAAAGCTAGCTTCTTCTTCTTCTTCTTCTTCTTCTTCGCGGGGTTTTAATTTCGAATCCTGCGTTGAGCGACTGCGCCAGTGCCGGGATTTGTCGCAAGTGCGAGGGATTCACCGCGAGATCGTCGCGGCGGGGCACAGGGGGAACCGATTTCTCGCGAATTTGCTGGTGCAAATGTATGGGAGAGTCGGGAGCTTGCGTGAGGCAGAGATTGTTTATGAAGGAATTGACGAGCCGCGGGATGATTCTTCGCGGCTGGCGCTGCTCAGTGCGTATGCCCACAACGGGAATGTCAACTTGGCGAGGGAGGTGTTTGATTCTCTGACGCAAAAACCATCTTTTTCCTGGAGTGTAATGCTCAATGCATATGCCCAAACAGGGCATTTGCAGGAAGCCAAGGAACTCTACGACAAGATGTTTGTTCCAGACGATTTTTCAGGAACAATTCTTATCAAAGCGTTTTCCGATAGACAAGATTTGGAATCCGCAATAAATGTCTTTGATGGTATGCAAACGAAGGACTCCGTGGCTTGGAATGCTCTGGTTTCTGCCAATGCCGTAAATGGGCATTTAGAAACAGCTTCAGAAATTCTAGACAAAATGCCAATGCTAGGCTCTTCAGCGATGAATCCACTGCTCCACGCCTACAGCCAAGCATCCATGGTCACACAGGCAAAGTTCGTGTTTGAAAAGATGAGAGAGCGATCCATAATCTCCATGACGGCGTTGCTAACTGCGTATGACAAGGGAGGGGATTATAAAAACGCACGCATTGTCTTCGACAAAATGCCGCAGCACGATCTCGTCTCATGCAACGCCATCGTCACAGCTTGCTCAAAATCAGAGACCCAAAATCTTCAAGAGCTAAAACACATCTTCGATCGAATGCACGCCAGAGACATTGTCTCGTGGACAATCCTCCTCCAGGCATATGCCCAAAGCGGGCATCCGTCAGTTGCCCAGGCAATGCTGGCAAAACTGCCACGCTACGATTCACTCTCGGCAACGGCCGTGATCGAAGGCTATGGCAAGGCAGGGAATCTTTCCAGAGCAAGAGCCGTGCTAGAGAATCTCCCTGAGAGACACTTAGAGCCATGCACGGTTCTCATGGAGGCATACTCGAGGAATGGATATCCACTTGAGGCAGTCCACCTGTTCCGGACCTTGGAACTGGAAGGAAGCATAGAACCGGATGGGGCGATGTTCACGACGCTACTGAGCGCGTGTAGCCATGGTGGGCTGGTCCGGTTGGGCCTGGACTACTTCGCGGCTATGGCGGTGGATCACTCTCTCACTCCATCGCCCATGCACTATAGTTGCGTTGCGGACATGCTCGGCCGCGCGGGATTACTCCAGGAAGTCGAAGATTTGGCTGAGAAGATGCCGTGCTTGCCCATCGATTCTATGTGGATTGCACTGCTGAATGCGTGCAAGATTCACAACGATCCCGGCCTAGGTGCTTTGGCGGCGGACAAAGCATCACAGCTACGGCCTGGGGAATGTGTTCCATACGTCATGATCGCTGGATTTCCAGACTCTTTGGATCGCCCTCTACACCATAGATGACACACTGTCAACTTTCATAAACTTCAAGCAAAGTCATCGATATTATCTGGTAACTTCTGTCCATTTCGTACAACTTTTAGAAGGCGTTGCGAGAGGTGCTCCTGAGAGACAGACGTGCCAGTCAAGGTTAAGTACTCCAAGGATGGATAAAGGGAGCTAATCTGCAGAGGGTAACATGCTGATCTTCCTGCAACCCATCAGATCAAGCTCTCTTAGCAAAGGAAGCCTTGCAACACCATCAGGTATCACATCCAAATTTTCCAGATGCCTTAAATTCAGAGCTCTCAACTTTGTGAATGAAGCGTACCATTCTGGTAGCTGGTGAATACCACAGCTCTCTATTTCCAACCGCGTCAGCTGTGGGAACGCATCCATGGCACCTAGAGAGACATCTGGGAGATTTTCAAATCCTTCAAGGAATATTTCTTGAAGTCGTGGGAACTTGCCACCGAATGCAACACAGGCAAGCATGCCGAAGCTATCGATTTTAACACGTCTCAGTGATGGGCACTCGGATATGTTGAGTGTGGTCACTTTGTCGCAAGAACTTAGATAAAGTATACCTAGATTTGGAAGGAACGAGATAGGCAAGTCCTTCAAGGATGGACACATCCAGATGCTGAGGTCCTTTAGTGATGCCAGTTGAGAAATGGTAAGCACCTCAGTCAAATTTTCACAATTCGAAAGGGAGAGGCTTGTCAGCATGGGAAGCATTTCCTGTGTTAAGAAAGGAAGGCACTCAAGGTGGTGATTCCAACCTATAACCAAGGTTTGCAAGTTCTCCATGCTGGAGGTTACTTTAAACTCACATTCCCCATTTAAGCCTCCCACTTCCAAAGTTCTCAACCTTGGAAATCTGCTCCAATCCCAGTCTGACAATGGAAGATCCAATTCCTGCAGTTTCACACTTTCAAGGTTGGTCAAGCATCGAAAGCTGTCATATGTTACCCTCGTCTGACCCCTTATTTCCAGCTCTTTTAAATTGGACAGTTCGCCTATGCTTGCAGGTAGCTCCACAGCTAACATTGTATGAATAATCAACACTTCCAACTTTGTCAATGCCTGAAACATTCCATCTAGATGGAGACCAAACCTCCTGTTTAAGCATTTCTTATGTTTGAAAAGTCGATGATGCAACCTGTGGCAAGTCCACATTGCAAAGTTGTTCTCTCCATTTATATAGACCAGGTTGGTGAGTTTGAGCAAAGCATCCACGGGGAAAGTCTCGAGTGTCCGACAATTCCCCAAGTCCAGATATGACAAGTTGGTCAACTTTCCCAGCGAATCTGGAATGCTTTGGAGTGATGTATTCCAAGACAAGTCTAGAGTCTGTAAATTCTTGAGCTTTCCAATGCTATGTGGTAGGGTTACCACTCCACTGCGACTCAAGCACAAAACCTTCAAGCTTTTGAAAAGAGAGAGGCTTGGCAATGAAGTAAGATGGAAATAATTTTGATCCAGGAGCATGCAAGTGGTGCTTGAAACTGTGACCCTGTTCTTCCCTATAGGTAGACGACACCCCACCAGTGAAATCTTGCTGTAGTTACTTGTGAAGGCATCCCAAGCATTCGAGCAGCCAACCTTGAAGTAACACTTGGGGCCTTCTTGTTCCAAGATGTGCAAAGCAAGAGCCAATAACGCATCGTGAATCCTGTACCTCTTATCCCCCAGCCACCGTCCACCTGGAGAGTTTTCTTCGTCAGTAATAAGTGCGTGATTCTTGAGCCTTTCTAAAACATTCACGGCCTCTGCTGTGTTGGCAACCAGCCCTTCCCCTTTCCAACACTTGAATAGATCCCAGAATCCAATTTGCCTGTCTTCTGGAAACGCAGCAAAGAAGAGAAAGTGCTGCTGGATGCCCAGAGGTAACAATGCATCATACCCCAGCTTAAGTCGCTGCAATACCTGTTGTTCCTCATCAAGAGTAGCAAGTTGTTGATCATTGAGTTTTCCCAAAACAAAGTCCCAATCTTGTTTGCCTGCCATTCTTCTGCCAATTACCTTCAACACCAGTGGAAGCCCCCCACACTTCTCCACAACTTGCTCCATTACTATCTTCTTGACTTGATTCTGAGCATATTTTTGGTTTGGGTACGCATGGACTGTGAACAATTTCAAACTGTCTTCCTTTCCCAAAAGCCCCATTTTGGTTTTAATTGCACCTCTGCTGTCAAGCACATCAAGTTTCCGAGTGGTAATGAAGATCTTGCTTCCATTCTCTTGCACCACATCAAACAGATCCAAAAGATCGCCAGATGTCCAGACATCATCCAACACCATCAAGCACCTCTTTCCTGCAAGCCCCCTCCTCAGTGTTTCATTGCTAATCCGACTTTCTAGTCTGATTTGATTGGCAAGTTCGGCTTGTTTTGCTTCCACCTGAGGAGATGCAACCATAGCAATATATGTATTGCTTGAAGCTATGATAAGCTTAAGGACTTACCTGACATGTCTGACCGAATGTTAGCCACAAAACTGGATCGAAATGCTCCTTGACTTGGTGGTTTTCACATACTCGTTTGGCCAAGAGTGTTTTTCCAGCACCTCCTACTCCATGAACTCCAACCCACTTGCTGCTTACAGGGGACCCCAGCAAGTCTGATACAACCCGCTCCAGCATCTCTTCCATACCAAAAATGTGCTCATCCAGAGGAACAACATGCTGTTCTTCCTTTGGAACCACATTAGAGGGCACCTCCTTTTGCTTCTTCAATGCAACTCTCTGCAGAAGCTCAACGCCAAGATGCCGAGGAGCTGCAGCCAAGTGCCCGTGAATCGCTTTGGAGCACTGGTCAATCTTGGTAGCAAGTGTTATCCTGCAACAAGTCACAACTCAGACAAGAGTATTTCGAGAGAAGCACAACCGACCTCTTTGGGAAATCTAGAATGGGATTTTGTAGGGACTGGCACTCAAGAACAAGAGGTTTAGCCTCTTCAACCTTGGTTTTGAGGACTTTTAGCCAGGTATCCAAATGTGAGGAGCTCAGACAGCCCGAATACCTGTTCAGTTCACCCAGCAGAGCTGATGCTTCGGTCAAAGAATCCTCCAAATCGCTGCACTTCTCCTTGCAATGAATGCCAGACTTGGAGAGCCCAATCACTTCGTTGACAGCTGCAGAAACAAGCGCACTCAACACACCCGTGGGATCAACATTGGCCATGACTGCAAGTCCTGTGTTTCATCAACACGAGCATATTGTATAACAAGCATATCAGATAGAGATCACTACGCCATGCAACATGTTTGCTAACGCCAGACTTACATGCGAATTCGAATGAGGCAACACGTTTGCGCGTTCGTGGGTTATCAAATTTGGCCTCAAGTTGATTGAGAATATGGAATGTCAAATGTAAACAATCCAGTAGACCAGGTCATGATGTGTCCAGCGCATGCATGGCATAAAATCTAATATACGCCTTGGCTCATGGTTTTTATTTCTAATTGCCCCTCCCTCGCAAGTCGGAGTCGGCTGTGTGGTCGGGATCCATCTTTTTCCCATGAACATGGGAAGCCTCCACAATGCGCTTCAAGTGCAAGTGTAGGTCATGGAGAAAAACAGGTGCGTATTTTCTTCTCTTCCAAAAAAGTGCTTGTTGTGATTAATCCATGTTTTGTTGGCTTGCAAAAAGGAGGGAGCGGGAACTGGACGTGAGCTATCAAGCTGTAAAATTACCTTGCAAGAGAAACAAGCGACCTCGAAACACATGTTTCCATGGTCGCGATCAAGAGGCTCGAGCTCTTGGCTACGCTGATAAGCTCATGATGGAGATTCTCACACACCACAACTTGGTGCGTTTGCTCTGCTAGGCCGAGAGGCTGCTGGTTTACAAGTAAGCTGCCAGAGCGACCAGGCAAGTAACGTGCCTCCACCATAGCTGCAAGCCGAGGATCATGCACTGGACTGGAATGTATCGTTATGAATGAGTGGGTGCTCGTTCTGGAATCTGAAACCGCTCCAGAAAAAACTAGATTGGTAAGAATGATGTTATTTTCCAATGCTTTCATGCCAAAGACAACCAGCATCTAGATGGAATATTTGAATTTTAATAAATTAATATCTTAAATATTAACACTTTATATTGTTTGAAAAACAAAATAATTCAATCAATTGTTTCTAGTAATGTTGTAGTAATGGATGCTTTATATTACTTTTTTGTAGTTTAATATAGTATTAGTGGTTTATTGATCTTTAATCTTGGTAAATGCTTTTAAATACAAGCATTACCATCCTTGTTAGACGTCTATGTTAGTATTAAACATCCAACTACTCTGCAATATTCCAAATACTTTGAAGTCCTTTCCAAATTAAGTTATGTATGGGCCAAACTATAAATAACACTACTTTCTCTCACAATTTACTGAATTTAAAGCCATGAAGTAGTAATTTGATCTCTTGTTGATACTGGAATATTATTAAAGCACTAACTTGCATAATTTTGAAGAGACAAAAAAGATGGTATTAAACATCCATATGTGTCACTATTCCAAATGCTTTGAAAATCATTATATATAACTAAATTTCTATCACTTTGTAAAATGAGTTGCCAAATGCTCCATTAGCATTGGTTTTAGTAAACCATTTAGGTTCATTTTTAAAATAGATGACTAAATTGCAATCACGTGGCATAATTAAAATTAAATTTTTGTTTGATGAGTAAATTGAGTTTTTTTTAACGTTTTTTTGATAAAAGAACATTGTGAACTAAATAATGTAGTTTTTGTACTGATTCATAATATAAATCTCTAATGTGAATATTAATGTTTGCAAATCTAAAATTATAATTCTAAACCAAGTCTTTCTTTTAACTTTATATTCAATTGAATAACCAGTCTTACTTTAAAGTCATCTGAACAAAATTCTTCTGTATCACTATTGGCATTTCCAAGAATTCTTTGTGATGCTCTTAAAATGGTATTACCAAAGACAGTATCAATCATGTTTAAATATGTAGAAAATATTTCTTCTACTTTATTAGGGTGAATATAAAAAGTAAATAAAACTCTTTTGTTATCTCCTAATGGAAATATTGCACTATAAGGTAAACCTACCTTGCAGTACTTATAAAAATTTCTCTAACAAGCTCTGTAATCCTTACAATAATATACCTGATTGACATTAATGAAACTGCAAATCGATTCCCATATAGAAAAAAAGAGGAAAATTAGTTTCTCATAAAAACATTTTTGTAATAAATAATTCCTACGATTTTCTTATATTAACATTTTTTAACATTATTTAAGTCAAAATTATGATTTAAAATATAATTTTTTTTAAGAGAATACTATTAAGTTTTACTTTTTTATAGTGTTTTTAATTGTTTTTTATAAAACTATTATATTTATATGAATTTATATATATAAATGTAGAATGAATGTTTGAAATAAATATGCTTTCTAAAGTTTAAATATCCTTTCTGTTTCAAGATTACCTAGTGGAACACGTGCATCATTATGAAAGTTTTTGGTTTGCTCAAGTAAACATCTATTGGATGGTAATGCTATGGACATATCTAGAATATTCTTGGATACTTAGCATATTTTATATATATAACTTCTCTACAGCAATCTACAGAAGTTAAAATGGTTGTTCCCATTGAGGACAGATATGGGGAGGTAATTATTTATTCTTCCTCTTTTCTTGCCTTAACGTTGTTATTTATTTCAAACATACATACATACATATATATATATAGATATATATAGATATATATACTATATACATACTATACCTATATACATTTACATATATATACATTTACCCTATACATATTTACTTATACATATATATACATATACATATTTTTATATA
>NW_003314386.1:368819-375682 GCF_000143415.4 Selaginella moellendorffii
AAAGGAAAAAAAAAAAAAAAAAAAAAAAAAAAAAGAAAAAAAAGCAGGAGCGCCGGGTTTTTTTTGATAACTAGCTGGAACCAGCAGATACTAAAGTTGTGCTTGATCGAAGATAGTACTTGAAATATTGACTTAATATTGGGCCTGAGAAGTATATGTAAGCTTTGATAGATCCCAGTGAATCATCCTTCTCAGCAGACCTTGCCAAGGACAATCTAGAGAAGTCAACTGATTGTTCCCATTGAGGACAGATCTGGGGAGGTAATTATTTATTCTTCCTCTTTACTTGCCTGAACACGGTTAACTTTATATGACTGAACAGATAACCGTGAAACTAGTTCTAAAAGGATGGTGTTTCCAGACAATCCTCTTACAATTAGACGCAACCGGTACCTCACGGACAGAAAGATCAAAGTCACAGTAGTTGAAGGAAGGAATCTAGCACCAAAAGATAGGAGTGGAAAAAGTGACCCTCACTTGAAACTGCAATCGAGACTGGAAACGGAAAGCTTCACATAGAAACAGGTAAGAGGTTTTGTATTTGGATGGTGTAGCCACCCTTCTTAATGATATTATTTTAAGTGAGGAAACTTTAGGTGGGCCTTTCACAGATGGTGCAAATGGAATGCAAGCTGATGGATATCTTGATGACGGAGCAAAGTTACCTTTTTAAACATGTTTTGTATTAGTGATAAGCAAACATTAAATAAACAAATTAGAGAACAGTTTAAGAGTAGTAAATCACAGCCGTTGGATTGAAGATTAAAGTATTACGATATTCTAGGCATATTCTTCCACATGAATCATTAGAATATTCTCACTGTCCAACAGTTAACATTGACTAGTTTCGACTAATTTTTGACCCTTGGACGAACACTAGTTTTTTGATTACTTTCCCAAAAACTCGCCAATGCCTGCCTTGCTCTTGACCTTAGTAACTGGAAAAATACTGGAAGAATGACACAGACCTGCATACCTCTCCACCTCCATTGAATCAACTCACTCCTTCATCACGTTCAGGATCACTCCAGCACCCACGGTCTTGCCACCCTCGCGAATCGCAAATCTCATCTTCTTCTCGCACGCGATCGGGGTGATGAGATCCACCTTCATGTTGACGCGATCGCCCGGCATCACCATCTTGGATTCCTCCCCTTTCTCGCCGGTCACCTCGATCACCTTGCCCGTCACGTCCGTCGTTCTCATGTAGAACTGGGGCCTGTAGCCGCAGAAGAATGGCGAGTGGCGTCCACCTTCTTCCTTCTTGAGCACGTAGACTTGCGCCTCGAACTTGCTAAACGGCTGGATCGATCCGGGCTTGGCGAGCACCATTCCCCTCTGGATGTCCGTCTTTTGGATGCCTCTCAAGAGCAATCCACAGTTATCGCCAGCCAGTGCCTCGTCCAGCTCCTTCTTGAACATCTCGCACCCGGTCACCGTCGTGTTCCTTGTATCGCCCAGGCCAACGATCTCGACCACCTCGCCAACCTTGACGGTGCCCCTCTCGACCCGTCCCGTGGCCACAGTTCCACGCCCGGTGATCGAAAACACGTCCTCGATCGCCATGAGGAACGGGAGGTCCGTCTGCCGTGGAGGAATCGGGATGTACTTGTCCACCGCGTCCCGGAGCTCGTAGATCTTGTCCACCCACTTATCGTCCCCTCGCTTGATCTCCTTGTTGCTCGTCAGCGCCGTGAGAGCGTTGAGAGCTGATCCAGATACCACGGGGACGTCGTCTCCCGGGAACTCGTACGAGTTGAGAAGCTCGCGGACCTCGAGCTCCACGAGCTGGAGGAGCTCCTCGTCGTCCACCATGTCCTGCTTGTTGAGGAACACGACCATGCTCGGCACCCCGACTTGCTTGGCCAGGAGGACGTGTTCTTTCGTCTGTGGCATCGGCCCATCGGCTCCAGACACGACCAGGATGGCCCCGTCCATCTGCGCTGCTCCAGTGATCATGTTCTTGACGTAGTCGGCATGGCCGGGGCAATCGACGTGAGCGTAGTGCCGCTCCTCGCTCTCATACTCCACGCACGCCGTGTTGATGGTGATCCCGCGAGCTTTCTCCTCCGGAGCAGCGTCGATCTCGTCATACTTCTTGGGCTTTCCACCACCGATTCCAATGAAAGTTAGCGCCGCTGTCAAGGTGGTCTTGCCGTGATCCACATGCCCGATTGTGCCGATGTTGACGTGCGGCTTCTTCCTCTCGAATTTCCCCTTTGCCGCGCGGACCACCAGCGAGGAAGAGGACCTCCGCCCGGGGACACGCTCTCTGAAAATCTCGGCTTGCAATGCCTGGTGGAAGCTCTGTTGCGAGTGTGAGAAGCCGAATCCTAGAGCCACTGGCGACCGGGAGGGGGTAATCGAAGGCTTGGCGGCCTGGAAAGTGGTGCCGCTCGCTGCCGCTGCCGAGGACGTGACTGCCGTGCAGCACGCCATGCCCGATAAACCCTAAAACCCTGGCGGGATGGAATCACTGCTCTCGATCTCTTGCCGCGCCTGCAAAGAGCCTCGCATCAAACATCCATCGATCCAATGCCGGCGCTAGAATGCGAGAAATCTGAGCTAGAATGTACCTGGGCGCTGGTCGAAGATCGCGCGCCTCGCCTCTCCTCCTCCACGCCCGCCACAATAATCCCTCAAATGGATAGAGCGTAGCAACGGCCACGATGGATCCAAGCCTAGCACCATTCGGATGCCGCCACGTAGCGCTAACGACAGCCTTCCATTTGAGCTTATATTGACCGTCAGATATTTACGCGATTATAATACAAAAATTTCTGTTTACTAGTAATCATCTCCTTCGTCCTCGTCTCTCCTGTTGCGAAGAACCCTAGAGATCCATCCCACGGCCAGTAATCCCAGCAGCAATGGAACGAAATCGAATCCACCGACGCCTACAGCCACTGCCGGAGCGGGCGGAGCGAAGAACGAGAATGGGGACAATCCCCATCCGCCACCGAAGAATGGATTCCCATAGCCGCCATAGCCATAGCCAGGATTCACGTAGATGTTTGTCCTGCGCACCATCACTGGCTTTTGAAAGTCAAGATCGAAAGTGGGTCTACCTGGAATTGTTGATTCTGGGGCCGGATCGAGGAGGAGGAGCTGATCTTGGCGGTGGAGCCACTCTTGGCGCCATTCTTGGAGCGGAACGGAAGGACTGACCTCCAATTCTACCGCCAGAGGGAGCTGCGATGGCGACGGTGTCGGCAGGATCAGATGGAGATGGAGCTGCGAGAAGAATTCCAGCTGCGATTGCTGAGAAGATCACTCTCCCCAATTTGCTCCTCCCACTGGTAAACTGATCGATCACAAACAGATCACACAGACAATGAAATCGATACCTTGTGCTGGGCGACGACGATTCTTCGTCACTGCTCGAGCTGGAGCATCGAATCCGAAGGCGCTGCTCAGAATGAAGCCCATGAGCGAGCAAACTCTTCCCGGAAGCTGTTGCCATCACCATCACTTGCGCCATTCTCTTCCAAAACTCTCTTTCTCCTTTGTCGTGGATGATCAAGCATGAAAAGAAATACCCTCCCTCTACCGACATAAACTTAATCCTTTTTCTCATGTGAGTAATCAATCATATCCTTAGGATGTGGTTCTCCTAACTCTAGATCCAAAACCCAGTGATCGAAGGTAGTAAAACTTTCTAGTCCTACCATCTCGCATGGTAGTCCATTCTAACACATAGGCATTTATGCTAAACATGGTTCACATACTTACTATAATTAATCTTTTCAGGTTAAGTAGGGTTTATATTGTTATTTAAATGTATATTAGATGATGGAATAGGCCAGGATATTAGAACATCCTAGGTATCCACTACTATATATCAAAAACTATGCAAAACATTTTGTTGGATGTATATATATATATATATATATATATATATTCGCAAATAAGTGTTTTTTACTTTTAAATTATAATTTTGACTTTAACTAAAGGATTCTTTAAAAGATATTAATATTTTTTAATTGCCTGAGCTGATTTACAATTTCATTATCTACTAGGTGTGTTAATAAGGATCATTTGAAAAATATTTGTAAATTACTGCAAGGCATTTAATGTTGATGATAATCCTTCTGGGCCAGGTCAGCTAACTTTCTCTATCAAGTTATTTTCCATATTCAATATACAATGTTGTCAAAATCTAAGTATTTCTTTTTTCTCTAAGCCGATGAATCTGAAGGTTCGTAACGATCTAGACTCCTTTGTGAGGATCCCAAATCGTCTGCTGTTAGCCTTCGCTTGCTCAAGCTCGCTCGTTGCATCAAACGCACCAAAGCTTGGACAACTTCCGACATTGGAGGCCGGAACTCCGGCTCGGGCTGCGCGAGAGAATCAAACCCAACGAGCTTGGATCATTGGTACAAAACGCAAACTTTTACCTGGACACACGATGAGATGATATCGGCAAAGCGGGAGAGAGACTTGGCCGGATAGATTCCTTTGAGTGCTGGATCAACCATCCTCGACAAGGCATCGATGTCGTGGAGCTGCGGCACTGCCCATCGCACCAGCGATTGTTCGGCTCGGCTCCTCGAGCTGGAAGTTTCAAGTTTGGAGCTTACTTACATAAAACTCTTGGATGGAAGAACTTCAAGATTTTACCTGTCTAGCGATTTTCTTCCGGTTAGAAGCTCCAGCATCACCACTCCAAAGCTGTAAACATCGCTCTTGACAGTGTACACGCCAGACATGGCAAACTCCGGCGCGCTGTAGCCAAAAGAGACCAGCATTTGCGAAGAAACCTGCAATAAGGACGATCGAGAAAGAAGAAAAGAGATTAAAGACGAGACTGAAAAGAAAAGTGAGATGGATACCTGACGCTCGGCACCGTAGGGAGCGAGTGCTGCTAGTCCACAGTCCGAGACTCGAGGATTAAGTTCCTCGTCCAAAAGAATGTTGACCGACTTGAAGTTCCTGTGAACTATAGCTGGGTGATAAACTTCGTGCAAATACCTGTGGAAAGCATCTAATGATCAAAAGAAGGATAGTGACGAAATAGTTCTTACTCGAGTGCTCGAGCAGCTCCCAGGGCGATCTTCACTCTTTGGTTCCATGAAAGTCTCCTGCTCGACTCATCCGAGCAATGGAGGACTTCAAACAGCGTTCCATACTCGACAAAGTCGTAAACTAGCAGCCTTTGCGAGTGCTCTGTGCAATATCCAACCAGCTCGGTGATGTTACTGTGCCGCAAGCGCGCTAGATTCGAGACCACTTTGATGAACTCGTCCTCGTTTTGTACCATAGGTGCTGAAGTGTCGAGCTTCTTCACAGCTACAATCTGGAAGAACACAACCGATGCTTATAACGAACGAGGAATAAAAAATGCCAAGAACTTTTACCTTGTCATCTATCTCGGCTCTATAGACTCTCCCGAGAGCTCCCTCTCCGACCAGATTTTCCTGAGAAAAGCTGTTCGTCGCAGCTTGGAGCTCGGCGATGGAGATGGCAGGGACGGCAATCTGGAGCTTGGAAGCTTTGCCTGGCGTGGGTGTAATACTTTTCATGGCTGGGCTCTTTTCGATCGAAAGCTTGCTCTTTTCTGCGGGTGGTGGAGTCAAAGGCCTGTCAGCTTTTGGCTGCGCAAACATCTCTCGAGACACTGATCCACCGAACAAAGAAAGAATCGATGAGAAGTTTCATACTCAAAACATTCTTACCTCTGTCCAGGGCAACGAGAGGATGACTCTTGGAGCTTCGCTTCTCTTCGTCTTTGGTCGAGTTGGTTCCTTCTTCGTCCTTGTTTGTTCTTCCGCAAAAGAAGAGAATTACCAGCAAGCCTGCGAGTAAAGCCAGTGCCGAGGCCACCACCACGCCTGCTATCTTTCCAGCGCTCCAGTACCGGCGACTCCCTCTGCTCATCACACCTGATATAACCGGGCCTTTGAGCGGAGACTTCTGGTCGGGATTCTGTTTCACCGTGCTTGGCTGCTGCAAGACTTGCATTGATGGAGCGGAGGCTGGAGCGAAAAGGAATGGAGCTGGCGCAGGAGCCATGACAATCGCTGATCCAAACTGATTGCCAGTTATCCTGACGGAAAGTAAAACATGATTTTTTTCGAAACAGAACAAGAAAAGCTATGGCTTACTTGAGAGATGGAATCGTGAGAAGTGATGGTGGAATTTGTCCCGAGAAACCATTGTTTGTGATATCGCTGCAACAAGGAGCAACATTTCGTGTTTGAGATTTTCGAGAGCAAGAACGTAACTTACAGGTCTTGGAGCTGCTGGAGTTGGCCTAGAACGCCGATATCTCCACTGAGCGAGTTGTTCTCCATATGCCTGACACGATCAAACAGTGTAAGAAACTGTGATCCAAGATCCAAGCGATCATGATTGAACTTACAAAGTTATCAAGCTCGTCAAAGCTCCCATGGAGGGTGGAAGGGGACCACTAAACTGGTTGCCAGACAGATCCCTGGATCAAAGAAATAAAAAACGTGGAGAATAGAACCAAGAACTACTTACAGGCTCGTAAGACTTGTCAGGGATTGGAACATGTCCGGAACGGGACCGACAATCTGATTGTTGCTCATGTTGCTACAACAAAAAAAAAAAAAAAACCGAAACTTAAGCTCTCGATGGATCAAAACTCCTGAAAACTTACAAGCTTATCAGCGAGATAAGATCCTTCATTGAGTAGGGAAGTGTCTCGGTGAACTCGTTGTTCGCAAAGTTTCTAGATACGAAAGAGATATCAAGAGCAACACGGAAGAATGAATGAAAACTACGTACATTTCTTGAATGCGAGGTGGAAGTTGATATGGAACCATCTGTCCGATGCTGTTATTGTTGAGATCCCTGGAGAAGAACGAGAAAAAGAGATAGGAGAGTTTAGCATGGATCGA
>NW_003314386.1:375782-430369 GCF_000143415.4 Selaginella moellendorffii
AGGAGACCTGTGAAGTTATAGAGCGCGTAGCCGAGCCATCCTGTTATTCCCAGTCCAGAGAGACGACTTTTGGATGGAAACGATTCAATGAATGATTGTTTCGAAGAGAAAAGAAAGTTCCAAAAGCAAAAGCTTGAGTGGAAGAACTTTCAAAGAGAAAAGCGACTTACATTCCAGTTATGTTCGGGCCAGCACACTGAATTCCTTGCCACAATTCTCCACACGGGTCTACGGGATTCATGCTCCACCCAGTCAGTGGTGGCGAATTCAGGCTAGCGTAGAGAACCGAGAGAGCAAATACTGGAAGAGAAAGCAACAACGATCATCAACCTTGTCAAAATGCTTGAAACAAAGAGTGGAAGATCATACCATCTTGGGGATCTGTCCAGCTTTGAGCTTGCAAGAAGAGCCCCGCGAGAATGAAAACCACAGCCACCATCCTCCAATTCCACCTCGTCGCTCTTCTCGCTGGAGAAACTTCCATGACGAATGGATCACTCTTTAGATTAGACTCGCATTCTTTTCCTAAAGAACCAAGCGACTGTCCAAAGATACTCTACTCTTTCTTCGCACCAGGAAAAAGAAGAGAGGAAAGCTTTTGCTCAATGAATGAACGCTGGAAGCGAGCGAGGTAAAAGCTGCGAGGAACAAGAACACAACAACGCTCCAACTACCAAAGGCCGCGGGGATTTTTTGGCAGGAGCAGCGACCCACTAGCGCAAAAACACGAATTCATGACGCAGATCCACAACCCATCATCGCCCTCGTCTCACATTTTTCTCTTTTCTCCCTCGAGACAACATAAGAACAAACAAACAAACAAACAATGCCACGAAATGATGAAAAGGGCGAAGCTAAAACAAAGCAAGGACTTGGCTATGGCTGCTTCTTCCTCGCTCGCTCGCTCAGACCCTCTCTCTCTCTCTCTCTTTCTCTCTCTCACTCTCTCTTTCTTTTCACAAGAAAACAAATCAAGCAGACAAAAACAAAGGATCAAGAGCACAAAATCCTGGGCAGTCGACACGAATTTAATCTCGTGACTGTGACGATTTTAACACGGAGTCGCAAATTCAGGCTGATCGTCGCCAGATTACTGCCAGTTTGTGTGAACTTTACTCTCTTTTCTTCGATCTTTTCTTTTCTAGTCTTCTTTTGTCTGCGCAGGTGGAAAGCTGCTGTTTTTCTATAGCGACCATGTTCTTCATTGCTGGCTGGCATGAATATAGGGAATATGCTGCCACCATAGCCAGAAAGTTTCCCAAAGCTCTCTCTTTTTTCTTCTTTTCTCTGGTGAAGGAAGGACACGATCAAACGAAACCAAAGTTCTTTCTTTTGCTCCAAGTTTTCTTTCCAATCTTAAAGTTTGTTGCAGCACAAGGATCGCACCATCTTAACACCATCTTAGCGGAGAACTTACGATCTCGCAAAAAGGTTGCCGAGAGTTCTCGGCTCAAGATCAAGCTGAGATCACTTCCATTTTCTCACACTCGTCTCTAATCTCTGCAAACAAAGGTGTGGAAAGATAGCGCTCACCGGCACTGGGAAGTATCACAACGATCATCTTTCCAGCGTTCTCAGGACTTTTCGCGATCTAAACAACAAGAAACAATCAACCAGGATTGAAAACATGCTGCACCAAAGCATTGCTTACCTTGATAGCTCCAGCAAACGCAGCTCCGGACGAGATTCCAACCAAAAGGCCCTCCTCGCTCGCCAATCTTCTCGTCCAATCAAGAGCTTCCTCCGTAGTGACGGTCACCACTCTATCGATGATGCTCGTGTCTGTGACGTCTGGAATAAATCCTGGTCCTATTCCTTGGATCCCGTGCGGCCCCTTGACACCACCCGATAGAACTGGACTCTCAGCCGGCTCCACTGCCATGACTTGGATTTCCGGGTTTCGAGACTTGAGATACTTCCCAGCTCCACTGAGTGTTCCTCCTGTTCCACAGCCCGACATGAAGATGTCCACCTTGCCTGCCGTGTCTTTCCAGATCTCAGGACCTTGGAAGTTCATAAAAGACACACTTTGATGAAGTTAGGCAACGAAGAACGCTTTCAAATCTTACCCGTGCTATCGAAGTGAGCTTGAGGGTTGCATGGGTTCTGGGCTTGATCCAGCATGCACGCGTTTGGAAGTGTTTTTGCTAGCTCTCGAGCTTTGTCAAACAAGAAGGCAAATCCTAGAGCAGGATCTGGCATCACAAAACAAGTTAACGCTCAGACTAAGAAAACAATGTGTGGAAAGAACCTGTGAGGATGACTTGAGCCCCAAAGGCTTTGAGAATCATCCGGCGCTCGATCGAGTAGCTGGAAGGCATGACGGCCACGACTTTATATCCTCGGACTGCAGCTACAAGAGCTAGAGCGATTCCAGTGTTCCCGCTCGTTGGCTCCACAATGGTTGACACTCCAGGAATAAGGAGTCCTTTGTTCTCGGCATCAATGATCATCCTGGGAAAAACAACCGATAGAACTGGGTGAAAGAGCTAACTTTGATGAAAGAAATAAAGAACTTTTATGGATCTAAAGTTACTTGGGAGAGAGCAATGCGATCCTTGACTAAAGAACTTTGATGAAAGAACTGAAGAACTTTGATGGATCTAAAGTTCTTACGGACGCGACCCTTGACTAAAGAACTTTGGTGGATCAGCAATGCGATCCTTGATTAAAGAACTCTGATGAAAGATGGAATCACTTACGAGAGAGCCATGCGATCCTTGACGGAGCATCCAGGCTGATATCCTTCCAACTTGACGACGATCCTCGCGAGAGCTCCTTCCTTGGCAGAGATTCTCTTGGTTTCCACCAGGGGCGTCCATCCGATAAGCTAAGCCATTCCAAGTAAACTCCCTTGAAACGAAGGATAAGATCACTTTCTCACCTCTGCGGCGCTTCCAAGGATCCTTTCTCCTCCATCGCATTTGCGATCGATCGAGAAGAATGGACTGGCAGCCTCGCCTCCAGATCCAATGCGAGCGATGGAGGGGATTTCCAGGAGATCCATCGAAACAAAGCGCCCTAGTCAACCTCGTCTCTCTCATCTCTTTGTCGCTTATATAGCTAGGAGGAAGAACGCGGAGAGACGCCGGCCATGGCGTCGTCATCGTGCCTCCTCCTCTCGATTCCGTCCTGTTCTTACACTGGCGCCACTGCTGCGAGCATCGATCGGCCGAAATCTCGAGGTAGGAGGAGCTATAGCTCGTCGATTCGCTGTGGCGCCCTCAAATCCGCGCCCAAGGGTTTTGGAGAGCTCCCCAGCTCCAGCAAGAAGAGGGACGAATCATCCTCTTCTCCTTCTTCCTCCATCGCCACGACCTCGAATTTGGGGCAAGTATCGTCCGCCAAGGGAGAGGAGGAGGACGATACCGTGCCAGAGGTTGTGACGAATCGGATGCTCAAGCGCATGATCGTGACGGTGGGAGCGCCGCTGGGGACCGGATTCCTCGCATTCCCGGCCTACTACTTCGCGAAATCGGCGCTCAAGATGGAATTCCCCCAAGTCTTGCCGATGATCACCTCCTTCCTCTTGTTCGGGCTCTCCGGATTTGGGATCTTGTACGCGGTGGTGTCGACGAGCTGGGATCCGCTGCGCGAGGGATCGGTGCTGGGATGGGACGAAGCGCGCGTGAATTGGAATCTCGTGTGGCAGAAGCGCGACGAGGACGACGACTAGCTCTAAAGGGAAATGTATATAGGAGCTCGAAAATTTAGGGTTCTTCGCAAATGTGAGAGCTAGGGTTTAACCAAGAATGGCGAAAGTGACGCTAGATTCGCTGCCGCTGAAGCGAGTGCTCGCGCTCGAGGAGTCGGGAATCGAGCTCTATCCGCCGTAAGTCCGCTGTTGGAAGGGCTTTGCTTGATCGTTTGATTGTAGTGAATCTTCGCAAGACGAGAAGCCGTTGTCGCTACTCCAGAGCTTGGATTTCGAGCGGCCCGACGAGAAGGAAGCGAAGAAGAGCAAGAGCGGCAAGGATGGAGCGTCGCAGTGGCCGTGGCAGGGTCTCATCGAGCATTTCCATCAAGCAAGGGAAGAGCTTATGACGCTACTGGATTTCATAGCTCATGTAAGTTCGCTCCCATGGAATTTTTTTCTTTCTAATCTCTTCGATCCTCTAGGTGGAGAGCAATGAGGCGCTCACAGTGACCCATATGATGAAACCCAAGCCACTCCCAAACGAAGCTGGTGCTGATTTAGCGTTGCGAACGGCTTCAAAGTCTCGGAGTTACAAGGTGAGCTTTGTGAGTTTCTTTCGTTCTAGATCTTATGATAGTTTGTTCCAGGAAATTGCGAGTTATCTCAAGCGCAATGCCAAGTCTCTGGAGCGCCAAGTCGAAAGAGAATCGGTCTTTTATGGAGCTCTTATGCGGTACGCTGTGACTTGAAGATCATTCTCTCTGCGGTTTTGTTCTTTTAACATGCTTTTTTCTTTCTCAGTTTGCAAAGAAACTGGAAGATAAAACGCCAGCGTGGTGTCTCTGCGGGTCCTGGAGGAAAAGCTGGTTTTCTCATCGACTTGTCGTTTCCTCTATCTGTGGACCCGAGCTTGATATCTTCTTCGCGTACTGCTGCGTGGACATTGATCAAAGTGAACCAGGATGCAAATGGGCTGCTCTCCGTGCAAATCCCCGCTGGAAAAACTATCACAACCTTACAGGTTTATCTCAGTCGCGAGTTAGAAGAATACACGAGCAAACAGCAGTTAGAGCAACCACCTCGGAGACGAGACAATCGAGACCCTGACGAGGGAACAAGCTCAGCAAACCATCGACTCCGAAATATCCAGCTATCAATATTTGACGAGCTGGTATGCCTCAAGTTCTTGTAACTTTCTTTTAAACTCACCAGCGATCTTCGCTTGCAGATATTTGAATGCCTGTGTCGGGATGTTCTCCAACCTTCGTCGGCCACGAGCCTGCATGAGATTGGCGAATCGTCTCTAGATATTGGCGCGGGTCCTTCGATAGCGTCATTCTTCAGGCTTGTAGAGGACGACGCTGCAAAAGATGCCACCTTGAAAGAAGTCGACGTCAAGAGGCTGCCTTTGGCAGGCAGCCTCAGAATTTATTTGCAGCAGGGATTCTACTCAATGTTGCTAGCAAGCATCGTACAAAGAAGCGCACCTGGGCCTAGAGCTGGGACTGGAAAGGAGGAGCCAGCGAACCTGCTGAAGAACTTTTCCGTCCTTGCTCGTCACAGAAGCGCCGGCGACAAGATTGTTTCGCTTCTGGACACGCTGGTAAGTCCTAGTACCGACATCTGTTTGAAGATGGATGCTAAAGTTTGGTGTTTCAGGTTCTGCAAGTTCCACAGCTGTGGTTTCGATCTCATCCAACATGGCGGCCTTTCGTCTCGGCCTGGGATGTTTACTTCGACATCCCGGAAGCCATCATGAATGGAGGTCAAATGAAACATCTGGAATGGAACGTGTTGGTTCGTGAAACCAGCGCTACATTCCAGTGCACGCTAGTTCTTCGCCAGGAGATTCTTTCGATAGAGGGGCTTGATGGCTGCATGCCGTTGGGCGCGTCCGGACAAGAGTCAACTGGGATGAAAAGCTGCGTGTGCAGCGTCTCAGAGCTTCCATTTTTCCTGCTCACACAGGTAAAGGAAACAGCTTCCTTCATCTTTCACTCCTTCCCAGCGTCATCGTCTCTGACTTTGTTACTATTAGATCGCGGGGAAAGTCATCGGGTGGCTTGAAGAGGAGGCCGTGCTGCTGGGGCCGAGAGTGAAAAGAGATTTCCTGAGCATCGTCTTCAACATACAAAACAACGGGCTGGTATCGCTTGTGGCCGCTCCATCTGGTTACTGCATCAACTGGTGGTTGAGATTCTACTCTTTCGGGTCAGACGATACGGCTGCTGCTTCCGGGGCCAGTGCTCCAGCTAGTGAGAGGTTCCTGGGACCTCTGCCTCTGGAGACTCTGCGAGCAGTGGTGATGGATTTGGCCATAAATCTCTAGGCACTGGTCCTGGCCTTGTCTTCGGCGAGGGAGGATGCAAAACTTGTCAAGGGGAGAGGGAACTTAACTTCGACAGTGATCTCCTCCAGGTACTTACTCAGCGACTTTTTTTATTTTTCCTTTCCTTGTTAAGACGTGCAACAACAGGCACAGCTGTTGTTGTGTGGTGCAATTACCTACGCGTACTAATCTGGATTTGTGTTTTGACCGTGGCGTAGGTACACAGAGTTATTTTTGTTTCTCCTGCAAAGCTCAAGATCCATTGCTCCACGCAGCTCGCAGTGAGCAGGATCCCCTCCCAGTTCTTTTAAGACGAAGGAGAAAGGAGTTGAGGTATGGAACAAAGCTGGTTTTCTGAGAAACAGTGACTGTCATTGTTGTTTAGGGGACACCGACATGGCGATTCTCCCTTGGAGCGTACGTTTCAGTAACTTGGATAAATCGGACAGATGCCCGTTGGACTCCTGCGTACGAGCAAAATGCCGTTGGTGGGTCAGGAAAGGAATGACATTACCCGACACGGAGTCCCAGAGGGGGAGGAAAGGAGAACAAAAGTTGTGGGAGGGGAAGCAAAAATGCAAATGCCGCGACTGGGCATTTTGGGCCGAGGAGGAGAAGGAACAGGAAACAGGGGGACATCAACATCAGCAGCAGTAGCAAGCACAACGCAACTGATTTCAATTGAAGCTCCCAAAACAAACGAGAGAGAGAGGATGGAGGAGGTTAGCTTTCTGTCCCAGTTGGAACATTTAAAAGGTGGAGTCAGAAGTTTTGAGGTGACCGGTTTTGTTGGGTCCTCTCTCCCTCTCTTTCTCACTCTCTTTCTCTCTGTGGGGTGACCCCATCAATGAGGCAAGCAAGCACGCTCTGTCCACACACACACGCGAGAGAAAGATTAAAAAACAAAATATAATCTAATTATTGTAGTATTATACTATTCTATATAAAAAGTAGATTCCTTCATTCTTCTTCCACTTGGTGTTTTTTTCTTCTTTCCCCCACTGGAAATTGTGTTGCTATGTGAGCTTGCATTCAAGGAAGACACAAAGTGGGGGAGCGAGACCACAAGAAACCGAGTGGCAGTTTTAGCGGTGGCAGAAATTTTGATCCCTTGGAAACCGATACAAACTGTGAAAACATGGGCCTATCAATTTGGTCCTCTTTTCATTGTTATCGACCCCAAAGCAGGACGAAAACAAACAAAAGAGAGCCTGTTTTTGTGGGTGGTATAGTATTATCTTGTGTGCTCCACGAATTATGTGTGTGTTGATGTTGTCATTTCATTCAGAAACGAGGCAAGGCAGGTCCATTGACGCCGAGAGCAAAACGACATGAGAAAAATCCGAAGGCAGTGATGGCGAGAGACATTTTGCCGAATTCTCTTAAAACAATGCTCTCTCGGGTACCCACCGGGACGTTGAAACCACCATATCTGCAGAGTTCCTGCTGTTTTTCATTCTTTTTATTTCCATAGCATCCACAAGCACAAAACCAAACCAAGAACATAAGGAACACAAGACATAACTCGTACTTGTTTTCAAGGAAACCAAGAAGATGGTGAGGATAAGCAACAGAAATAACAAAAAGCTTAGGATCCCTGAGCACCCAAGCTTGATGATCCTTGTTCTTCTTCCAGTGGAAAGCCATGCATTCACATCAATCTCTACAGCTCTCCCACTGGCAGCAAACTTGAGGAGATGCACAATCCTCATGTAGCATTGCTGCACTCCTCTAAGTCTTGTCTGGTTGACACAATTCTAAATCTAGACCCAGGATCTTATGCTTGATCATAAGCTTCCAGCAACTTCGATCTTGATTGGTGTGGAAGATCTTGGTTCCCTGCCCTGGCTGCATGATCTAGCACATAACATCAGACAGTAGCTTGTATCGCCTGCCAATGCTCCTGTTACTGCTCAAGTGCTGCAGCTTATCTTTTCTCAGGCCGCCATGGTGACCTTTGATCAGATTCTTGAAGCCATGATGCTGCTGTTGCTGTTGCTGTTGCTGCTGCTGCTTCTGCTGGTGGTGATGATGATCATTGTCATGATAATGATGAGGGTGATGATGATCGCCTCTTATACCAGCTTGCCCAGGCGTAGTGGTGGCCATCTTTTGCCTCTTGGGCGAGGGAGAGCTCGAGCTCGTCGTTACTGCAACTTGGAGCCGCCCGGAGCTGGACGGGCGATCGATGGAGCACTGCCCCGCAAGTGGATTCTTGATGGCATCCCCACCCATGATCGTCTGATCCATGGCTCCATTATCTGCCGCCACTGTCTGGGCCACCTCGAGCAGCAGCTCCAGCGCATCCTTGTGGCCATGCTTGATCGAGCTCCTGGGGCTGCCAGCGCCAGTGGAGTTTCTTATCATCGCATCCTCGTCGCGCTTCTTTCCAGTGTCATTGCTGCCTTGGAGCTTGGTTCTGGTATCACGATCGCTTTCATCCTTCCTGGGCCAATTCGTAGCTCCTGTTGCTGGACTCAACGATTCACCTATAAGCTGGCCGGCAACCTTCCTTTTGCTAGCGCCGCCACCACCACCGATAATGCTGCTGCCACCGAGTTTTAACACTCCTCTCAATTTGGTGCTCGAGGTACCAGCGCTGCTACTGCCAGTGGAGGGATTTGGATCCTGAGAGCACCAATCGCAGATATCTTGGCTGGGACTGCCTGGATAGAATCGGCTGCAGTACCTGGTAATCGGTAAAGAAGACCAACAAGAAGAACGCGTCAATACACTAGTCACAAGAGGAAAAATTCACGCACAAGGAATCTATCACTCAAGAATGGAAGAAGAACCAAAAAACAATTGGAGGAAGAACAATTCTCACGCAAGAAGAATGAGAATGAATCAAACCCATACGTGTGCTGGAATCGGTAGACGCATTTCCTACAACGGAAGAGCTCGCTGGAGAAACCGACATCGCCACACATGCAGCATTCTTGTTCTTGCTCTTCTAGATCGCGAGAATGGCGATCGTCGCTGGCGCCAAAGCTATCCTTCCTGCCATGACCACGACAGGGATCGCGCCTCTTTGCTTCTCCCTCGCCCAGGCTGCTTATACTCGCCGATTGATTCAACCTGTTCTTGGCATTTGGGGCGAGGCTCATCGCCCCAGCCACCATGGCGCGGAGCTCTTGCACGCTGCGATCTAGCCCTCGCCGCGGTGAATCTGCGCGAAATATCGATCTATCGATCAATCGATATTACCCTCCCTGTGACTGCAGTGACCTCCTCTCACTCGCGATTCTTCGCTCCTCGCCGGGAGAGGAGGAGCTGCTCTCCCAGCTATGGCCGATGGTTCCCGCGGCGACCGCGAGCCCGCTGCCAAATTCCGCGGATCTGCAGAGAACCAAGCAGCCAATTCGAGGGATCGCTGGATGAATCGATGGAGTGGAGCGCGAGATCGTGGCAAGAAGGCGAGGATCTTGACGACGCGGCCGCTGGCGTGCGCGCCCCGGCAAAGAAAGAAAGAAGATGGCAAAGGGCGAGGGCAAAAACACACACACCCACACAGTGGGAGTTAAAACCAAAGTAGTAAAAAGAGGGGCAAAGAAATGTCATTGACACGTGGATCCACAACGACACGCGTCATGCACCCATTCGCCACCCGGTACACGCCACGTGGTGGTCCGGTCCATGTGATGGTCTTGCCATCAACGGTCGCAACCCCGCTACGTGTATGACCGGGCAGTATATTCGGGGCCAAAGGACGAATCCTATCTCCAAAGCGTCGTTTTCTTCCACGGACGACCCCACTCGCGATTCGTCGATCAAACGCAGTGCAAAGATTAGACTGAGCTTAACATTGGTACACAAATCAAACCTCCGCGATCAAAATTGATTTTTTCCTTCTCTCTCTCTCTCTCTCTCACTTTCCCTGCCACAACTTTGTTAGCTACTCTACACAGGTAAGACGTTGACAAGAATACCTCCCAGTAGAATCCAGCTCTTGTTTGTTTTCCCGGCTGGCTTTGAAAGCAAACGCTCGGGGGCTGTCAATGCAAACCGCATGCATGACAGGGAAGATCACACCACAAGCGTGTTGGTGGAGGACCAAGTGTATCTTGCGTTCCACTCGACAGCACCTAGTTACAAATTCAAGCAAACGAGGCAACGATCAGTACTGGAGAGGAGGAACTTCCACAGTAAAATCGGTTGCTACATACCTGAAGCCCAAGCCGGGGAAAGAAAGTCGACGGAACAAACTTCTCCTGGAGCCAGATGTGGAGGAATATTAGCCGGAATGGAAATGAATAGACTATGCTTTCCTGTCTCGCGATGATAAAATAAGGAGTTGGAACAGCCCACTTCCTAGTTCTCGCAGTCTGTCCAAGGCCCAGCTACATGCCCACAGGGAGAAAAAGATATTAAAACACACACAACAAGGATGATAAGAGAATAAAAAACTATAAAAACACGAACCAGGAGGACGTCTTTGTGTCATCTCCAGCTACAGTATCGCGTTGGTCTCAGCGGCCACCGGAAAGCAAATCAGCAAAACTATATTTTTTTGGATTAGCAACGGAGAGGAGAGGAGCTCCAGAGCCATCTCAATATCACGCTGGTACTTACTTGGCTTTATTTCGAAAACTTAGCAGCGGCAGCAGTAGCAGCAGCAGTGGCTCAGTCGCAGCAGCGAACCCCAGTCGAAAGCCTGTTGTAAATGCCATCCTCTTTCTTTCCCCTGACACACATACCAGCCACAAACAATGGCTGCTCAGCAGAAAGACATTGATCACAGCATTTTCCAGCAATTCTACTACTACCCGATGCCACTGTCCAAATCTCTTGAATGTGCGTGCTCCTCGTCGCTGCATAGAAGAAAAAAAAAACCGAAAAGAAAAACACACCACAATTTTTTTAAAAAAAAGAAATGGAAAACGACTGCAAACCTCGAGACAGCTTTGCGTTTTTGCTTCTCCCTTTTTTCTTTTACCGTTCAGTGGCATTCTATGAAAACTACAGCTTTTGGCAAGAACCTGTCCCCACTCGGTGCTCAGCATCATCACCTGCATGATGAAGACGTCTGGTTCCTTGGGCATCCAACAACACAGCTTCTACTCCCTAGTGGAGTTTTCCACTGCTTTAGTGGTGCTGCTGTAAAGCTAGCATATTGCGTCAATCCTGCAGCGCCAGTTACGTACAAGCCTCAGTATGGATCATCTCACAAATCTAAGCAGATCGTACCTGTGACTGCTTACACTGCTTTAAACCCGGTCGTCTGCGTTTTGTTCCGCTTGTCACGGTCTCGAGGTGCCCTCCGGCAGCGGCGACTCCTTTTGCTCGTCAAGGTACTTCATCATGAACAGGTGGTCGCCGTCTGGTTTCCTCTGGAACATCCGATAGTGCTTCTTCGCCAAAGTCACGCAGGGCCGATATGGATTCACGTAGCGCGCCATAAACTCCTTGTTGTCCATGTACAGCATCTGCGAAAGCTGCGGCTCGCGCGAGAGCTCGCCTCTGTCGTGGAGCAGCTTGAGAACCTCGTAACGGAGTTTTATCCTCCGCTCAAAGTGGCTGTAGAGGAAAGTCGGGTTTCCCAGCAGCGCCTGCGGTGATAATCCCATTACCTCCGTAAGATACTTCACTTTGGTCTCCAGTCCATCCTTGCTTATCTTCAGGATCCGCGGGTCCCTGGATATCATCTTTACCAAATCCTCGCCACTAAATCCCAGGCTTTGCAGGTACTTGAGGCGCGATTTCATGTGCCTGATGCCTTCCGCGACACCCCAGCACAAAGCCAGCACCATTCCATCCGGCCCCAGGTACGCTATATTTTTCAACAGCCTCGGAAGCTTCTCCTTGTTGTCAATCGCGAAGATGGCCGGCCTTTTGACAATCAGCTTCGAGAGTTTCTCTCCCGTGATCCCGGCACCTTCCAGAAACGCCACCGTAGGCTTCATCTTGTTCTCAACGCTGTGCGCCAGAATAGCCGGGAAAGCAACCAATATCTGCCTCACGTTCCACGGCCTCAGTCCCAGTCCTTGGAGATAGCCGATCTTCTCGGAGAGGCTGTCAACGCTGTAGCCGACTATGCTCGGACACCGTGCAAAGATACGAGCTATATCCGCCGGGTGGACCTTGTGGCTTCTCAAAAACTTGACTTTGGACTTCATCGTTTTGTTGAAGTCGAGAAGTAAAGCCTCCGGGTGGCTCTTGAGAATTCTCGAGATCTCAGGCTTCTCCAGATTCAGATCCAGCTGGAGATAATCCAGCGTCGTGATGTAGTCGATCTTCGGAAGCTCCAGTAGCAAAAAACCAAAATGCTTGATGAGTCGTCTCATCGCGGGCTCCTGGATCTCAAAGTCACGTAAAACTTGCAAGAATGGCTCCCAGTGGTCCTTGATGGATGGAGTGAAAATCCCGGGATAGCGCGAGCACAGCACCTGGAGTCCCTCGGCCACCACACCGTTTGTATGCAAGTACTGGAAGAGATTGAAAACCTCGGACGTGTTTGCCTCGAACAAGAACTTGTTCTTCTCGAGAAGATTTCCCACGGTCTTCCTCTCCACCTTGAGCTCTTCCAAGAACGCCGTCACAGCGACGACGTGCTGGTATCTAGTCCTCATCACGGCCATCTTCTCCGGATCACCATCTCCCGGCAACTCCATCCCAATGCTCTCGTAGAAGAGCAAGACTTTGTCGACTCTCATCTTCGCGAGGTGGCCCTGGATCTTCTCCGCTATAATCTCAGCGCTGGAATTCTGCCCATGCGCGCTCTCGAAGGAATCCAACACCTGTCTCGCGAAAGTCGACGCATTGCCCGCGATCGCCTGCGCTACCTCCGCCGGCATTTTCCTCTCCGAGTGGAGAAAACTTCCGAGCCCGTCCACCACAGCTCGCAGCCGCTCCTCCATGCTGGCCAAGGAACACATCCCCGCCCTAGAGATCCACCCGGCATTGTGGATCCTCACCCTGGAGGCGCCGGACAGAGTAGAGAGCAATCGCAGCGCCATCGCGGTCGCGCTTACCTCTCCATCTTGCTTAAACCCTAAAATTCGAGCTCCATGTGTGCCCTAACTAGGGTTTTAAAATCAACGGTCACGAGAGAGTCTTCTCTGGATTCGGCTACGTCGTCACCATCGATACCTTGACAATCGAGAGGAGAACGTACCTTCCATTTTTTTAACCTTGTCGTGGAGCTACAGGCCAACCCTTCGTGCCTCCATGCCACCCAATGCCAATCTGTCATATACGTGATTGCATTGGCAGCTATGGTTGGTGATGTGGCTCCATGATTGAATTTTAAACCCCAAAACCACCGCGCCAACCAAAATGGCCCAAATCAAAAGGCATGGAATGATCTCAAATAATAGATTCCGCGAACTACTGTTTGGCTTGGCCCTCTTCTAGAAAGTTGGCGAGCATAGCAAAGGCAAGTGTGTTTCTAGGTGTCTAGGGCACACCATACCAGCTGCTGAGTGTGAGATCTCACCAAGAGCCCTAAACTTTTTTTTTGCCGGTGGTGGAGTTGGGAGAACTGGCCCATTTGGGGCGCACGTCACCAATGTGGACGTTCTGCCTGTCATGACGTCCTGGGTAGCGTCGTTTGCCCGGTGGTTTAAGTGTCAGGCCACGTTTGGCCGTTTGTGTTACCCGGCGGTAAAAGTGGTAAAGGTCCGGCGGCGGACATTCCGTCACACTGGGGTGTCAGCAGACGAACATTCCGTCCGGCGGGAAATGGGGGAAAACGAGAGGTTTTACGCGGAGACGCTGGACATTCCGGCGTGGAATGGCCAGCGAAATGGACATGGGCATGAGCAGAGAGAGAAGGGGAGGGAGGAGCCTAGAAGGGAGGATTAGAAAAACGCGATGAATTGGGAGGAGAGATCCCTTCTGGAGGTTGGCCAATTGGGCCCAAGCGACGATCCACGCGATCGCGACGCCATCGCCCATCCACACCATCACAAGTTTGAAGATTTCTCGCTCGCGATTGCGCCTGTTGGTGGAGGCGGTAGTAGTAGTCGTCACTGGTACAGAGGAGTAGTAATTAGAAGGAAAGGAGGAAGAATTGCGATGGAAGGAAGGCGCTAGCTGACCTGAGAGGAATGATGGTGAGCGAGTAGAAGAGTGAGTGCCTTGGAAATCCAAGCTAGCTTCTCCTTCTCCTTCTCTTCTCCTTGTTCTTGGGGAATTCGCTGGAATTCGAGCTTCGATCCCGCATTCCAGATCGCCCACCAAAGGATCCAGCATTCAAAACTCGCCAGGGACGCGGAATTCGCGCCGTGTTTCCTCGAGCACTCTTTCGGCTGCTCTGCAAAGCTGTGGCTTTCCTTTTGACGCCCAAAAATCTGGAACAGGACGAAAAGAATGAGGAGCTTTTCAAAAGCTGGATGATCTGAAAAGGAGGAAAAGAGAGCAGGAAAATCGAAAGAAGAGAGGAATTTGTCTCGCTCACCATGCCAAGTCTGATCTCAATCGCCGCTCCACAGGTGGATGAATTCATCACCTCCCCGAAGAAGCTCAAAGCCGCGGCAATTCGGCACAGCAGGAACTCCCGGTTGTGGAGAAGGATTCAAAGCACCACGCTGTGGCTCTTCCTCATCGTCAGCTTCACGCTCTTGACCATGATCAAGTCGGTCGTCATCTGGCATCCGGGAAACCTCCTCAAAAATCCATGTCAAACGGTAAGAACCATCTATGGAATTCACCGGCGATTGATCACGGAGAACCTCAACCTCGATCTCGCGAGCCACCGGCGGCCTCAGCAGCAATTGCCGCTGATGATCCTCCCTCTCAAGCCGCACGAATTGCCCAAGAACTTGAGCGATTCGGAGAGGGAGTTTTGGAAGCAGCCCAACGATCTCGGGTACCGACCGTGCCTGGAGATCAGCAAGGAATATGCTCAGGCATCTAGCGCGATCATCCGGCAGAGGAGGAAGTATCTCATGGTGGTCGTGAACGGAGGATTGAATCAACAGAGGAACCAGATCGTCGACGCCGTGCTCATCGCCAGGATTCTCGAGGCCGCGCTTGTGATTCCAGTGCTGCAAGTCAACCAGATTTGGGGCGATGAGAGGTAGGCGCTAGCAAAAAATCTTTGACAAAATTTCCCACCAAAGAAGCTTTTCCATCGCAGCGAATTCTCGGAGATATTCGATGTGGAGCACTTCAAGAGGATCTTGAGAGACGACATCAGGATCGTCTCGTCGCTCCCATCTACGCACGTCGTGGCGAGGCCAGCGGTGGAGAGCAATATGCCGCTACACGCAAGCCCTGACTGGATTAAATCGCACTACACCCGAAAGGTAGGCCAAATTCAAGCCAAGAAATCGATGCTTGGATGTTTACCGATCGACATTTTCCAGCTCCGCCGCGACGGCGTGCTGCTGCTACGCGGAATGGACTCGCGCCTTTCCCATGATCTCCCGTCCGACCTCCAGAAGCTCAAATGCAAGGTAAGAGCCCTAACCCTAGAAACGAGAATTCTGGCGGGAGCTTTAAATTTGAAACCTTTTAGGCGGCATTCCATGCGCTGAGATTCGCGCCGTCGCTGCAAGCTCTCGGGGAGAAGCTCGCGAGGAGGATGTGGGAAGAAGGGCCTTTCGTGGCGCTCCATTTGAGGCTGGAGAAGGATGTGTGGGTGAGAACTGGATGCCTGCCGGGATTGAGCGCTGAATTGGACGAAGAAATCCGGATCGCCAGGATCAAAAGCCCCCAATTGCTCACCTCGCGATCCAACATGACTTTCGAGGAGCGACGTAAGCAGGGACTCTGTCCCCTCACTGCGCATGAGATCGCAAGGTAATAGGAAAAGTACGATTTCAATTGATCGATCAATTGCGATGGCAGGACATTGAGAGCACTGGGGGCGAATTCAAGGACTCGGGTATTCTGGGCTGGAGGAGAGGCATTTGGAGGATCTAAATCGCTGGAGCCACTGAGGGCAGAGTTCCCGCTTCTCTACGACAAATTCTCCATTGCTGAGCCATGGGAGATGGAGCCATTCAGGGAAAAAGCTTCGAGCTTGGCCGCGATTGATTATATCATCACCCTCAACAGTGATGTCTTCATCCCCTCCCATGGTGGAAACATGGGCCACGCTCTCCGGGTAAGCAAAAACAAGGTTTTAGTTCTCTCCAAAGTTCTTCAAAAACATGATCTCACAAAATTTCTCTTGACTGCCAGGGTCATCGAGCATACGTTGGTCATCGCAAGTACATCACGCCACAAAAGAGAGATTTGATCCAGCTGTTTCTCAATTCAAGCTCCATGCGCGAGGAAGAGATAAATGATGAGATCAAGAGGCTCCACTCTGAGGCCAATGGAAGACCCCAGCTTAGAATGGAGAAACCAACTAGGGATGTGCTCGGTTACCCTGTACCTGAGTGTATGTGCCGCTCATCAAGAACTTGGCATGCTGTTGTTTAGAAGTTTTTCTAAGAATTTCTTCCAAAAAAGTCATTTTTGTGAATTTAAGTTGGTCATCGGGTTGGGTGACTTCGTAGGAAGTACAGTTTTTTAAATGAATTTTATCAGAGAAAAGCAATATAACTTTTTGTGACATTGGTTTGGCATATATCCAGTTTGTTTTTATCCATGATTGTTCTCAACACCCACCCGAAGAGCCAGAGACATAAGAAATGTCGATGTCTGGAGATACAAAAAAAACCAAGCAAATAAAGTTAGTAACTATAAATAGGACAAATATGCCAAATTGATTGTTAGTATTTGCTTTGAACCTCTTCACGAAGTCATTCTCAAAGGTTGGGAGCACTTTTCTTCACACCACAAAGCCTCTTCCACAGCGTATAAATTTTACTACTGCTGCTACAAAGCTTGATGTAAAACCTAATCAACCATCAGCCTTTCTTCAGATCATCTTGGAAAGGAGATTCTTTGCTACAAAGAAGAAAAGACCAATCAAGGATGCCCCATATCACACAAGATTAACTAGCATCTTATAAAAAATCGCCTGGACTAGCACAGATTCTATACATTAGGGCATGTTGCAATTGAAATATGCATTCAAGCCATAATAATTGAGAGATGCATGCAGAGGAGAGAGATTCTCACAATTAAAAAATAAAAAATTACACTTAGTATGATGAAAAAAAAACTAGAGTTATACTCATGGATATATAGCATATCCCATAACAAAAATATTATGCACACAAACACGCATAATATTTTTGCATACAACTTTAAACAAATATATATATTCGTACATGTGTAAATATATAATACTCTCATACATAATCATTGCCATATTTATTTGATTTCAAAATATTTATAGTGGATATAAATACTATTAAGTGATTGATAATTGTAACTCTGTTATTTCCAGCCCGTTCTGGCCAGATCCAGTTCCTAAACTAAAAAAGAATCCACCATCACCAACAGCATGAAAACCATGCTCCATATGATTAGAAAAATGGGATTGATGGCGCTCTTTCAACACTAATTAGACCATACTTTTTCTAATCAGGCAGTTTTATTCACGCGCTTAAAGATCAATTTACTCCTGGAACATGAAGCGCAGCCCTTTGCGACGGCAAGTGCATCGCTCACGTCCTTGAAAGCCACTGCCGGGACGACAAACACAAGAACACAGACGAAAGCTAAAAGCCGATTATATAGAAACAAAAATTCCTTTCTCGGCGCTTACCTGGACAATCCGCAGACCTCTGGTGGTAGCGAAGCCCATCTAAAGAACAGAGAAAGAATGAAGAAGGCACATTTTTTATCTGGCCAGATGCCAAAGTTGCCGTGAGCCTGACAAGAGAGAGAATGCGTCGCTTGAGGTAAGCTTGCCACCTCTGGGAGCCCCCTGACGCTCTTGATCGCTATAAGAGGAATTGGTGATTGGTTTCTTTATCTTTGCACGATGCACCTTCCAGTCCCCTTGCAAACTTCAGCATTGTCCCCTTGCATCCAGGCAGCAACACCATGTGGTGGTGAGGATGCGCATTTCCGATGGATTGATCGGCAGCGCGATTGAAGTAAACGCATTTCTTTCCGCCCAGGATAGTAGCCTGGAGCGAGGATCACGCTCGAGAAGAACAGCGGGAACACGGGAAGATAAGTTATCGGGCCAGCAATCCTTATGTTCGTACTTCTCATCGGTGCCACAGCACACACAGGACCGTGACGTGAGCTCAAAGCAGTGTGATATGATGAACATTCCAGACATGACAATCACAAGAGACAACTCGATTGTCTTTTTCTTTTTCCGAGTCCTCGAGTTCTTAACGTCTTTCCTTTTTTCGATCTAGTTTCCTTCAATCAATTGCGTCTGCTTTGACTGATTTGAGTCCTTTTTGTGTTTGATCCAGATTGGGAACCCAAGTTTTGGAATCGATGCTGACTGATGCAGCAACTAATGCCCAGTTTAGTAGAGAATAAAGGAGAGGCATATTTGCGCGGAATATTCGTGCAGCCACAGTGTTTTCTGTTGCCTTTGGAAACGTGGACTTGGGCTACGCTGCGGTATAATAAAGGAATGGTGTGCTTCTTTAAAATCTAGTCCTTGTGCATACAATGTCCATAGCACCATAATTCACTTAGCAATTGATCAAACAAATTCGTTTCTTAAACCATATCAGCTAAAGGTAACTTCAATTTCCGTTCCCTAAAAGATATGCGCAAAAGCACGGGCATTGGAAGAGGTCCTTCTTCTTAGATCCCTTCCCTCTTGTCGCAATTAGATGGAAAGAAGCAGTAGATAAGACTATATGGTATCTGTGTGATCCAGTTAGCATCTCTTTGATGCAAATCCCACAAAGAACATCTCCTGGCCCACGATGATCACAGGCTATGCAATGCATGCTCGAGAGAAAAAACGAGATTGCATAACAACTCCTGCCTGAAATCTCCCATTTGACTTGTTTGACGTTATACAGACCTTGACGATGGGACCAACGTGTACGAAGCAATGACCACTGGCCCAATCGCTACCTCGCCAACCCGCTCGTCCAGATGTACGGAAGGTGTGGCCCGGGCCGGTGAAGTGGCTCATCGATTGGATCTTAGTGTATGGGACCATCGCATGGAGTATGAGAGCGACGACTCTCACCGACTATGTCAAGAACATGCTCACACTGGAATAGCCCTAAGAAAGAAAAAGAATAAACAAAAAATAACTGAAAAAAAACACTGATAAAGGTGTTTATTTCCTTAAATCGTCGTTCCCTTTTCTTATGTTGTATATAATTCTAGGGAAGGGAAGAGAAGGATGGCAATGGGTAAACGGGCGGCAGCGAGGGCGGCGATAGTATTCTTGGTGCTTGTCGTGACGCAGGCATGCGGACGTGATTACTGCTCTCTCCGCCAGGCGCGCGGCTGCGGGAACGGCACTGTTGAGGTCGAGCATGCTATGAGCGCGCACAAGTGCTTCATAGCCGATACGGTTGTAGCTGCCACGCTCACAGATGTGCGCCGCCTCCCCAACTCGTATCTCATCCTTTTGGAGATGCCGGGCGTGACGAGCAGCAGCGATGTCAAGGTGGCGGTCTCGGGCTCTCAATTCCATCGAGTCGTGTCCATCGTTGGGATCTCTCACGAGGCGAAAGAGCGTCGCATCCTCAGGGATCGTGGCGCCTTCACCAAGATGTTTGCGCGAGAGTTTGTGCTCCCCGATGCAGTGGACGCGGAGAGGATAAGCTACCAGCTTCGCAGTGGTCTCTTGCGGGTGACGCTGCCGCTTGTCCCAGGGCTGGAGCAGCAAGAGCAGCGAGAACAAGTTGTGGAGGAGGAGTAACAGATGGGTGAGGTCGAGATATTATTTCACGGAAATTAAGTAGTTAACTGGGATAGGAAATGTTCATAGACATAAATGTACATTTTGGGGAGTGAAGTTTGCTCCACCGGCATATGTAACCTCTTAACCAGGGTATTTAAATGCCTAATGCCGCTGTTCTAAGCGCTGCCAAAGATCGAGGAGCGGGAAGCAACGTTCCCGTGCGCTCTCATGGCGCTGACGAGCAACAAGCGAGGGGACATGGACAAGATTTACGAGCTTCGGGACACGGGATATGTTTGATGAGATGCTCGTTTTGATGGAGTCTTACGCAGCTCCAATTCTCCAAGGTAAAATGATTCTTGAGCTTCAATCATTCGCAGGAGTTTTACGAGACTAAAGCAGCGGCGTGTTGTTCGTGTTGTCTTGGGAAAACATTGCTATGACAGTTTCGGAAGATCACGACCTTTGCTGGAGGAAATTGTAACAGCGCAGCTCTTGGTAAGCGTTGAGCTTTCCTTTTACGTAGCAGCTTTTCTATGATAATTGTCAACGAGGTCTGCTTTAGTAGATTGGAGATGAGACTTTCATCTTATGGCGATGAGGCATTCAGAAGCTTCTGGAGCTCTGATCATGCAAGTGTTTTAAGCTTTCTTTGGTGTTTGCTCAGGTACTTAAAGTCTTTTTGCAAGTGTTTTCTCACCTTTCTTGGTTCCAAATTTTACCTCGCTTTGCCACTGGTATGTATGTCTCTTTGCGGCTACAAGCGCGTCCAGGAGAGATTTCTCGAGAAACACATGTCCGAGAGAATAGGAAGAGTCCTCAAGGAAGAGCTGCAGCAGCAGTGACAGCCTCTTCCTTTTCGATTCGTGCCACAGATATTGGACAGCAGCACATCTCCGGACTTATGACTGATGCCTGGTTTGCAGCGTGCTTGGCGAGCTGGATATCACTTTGCATGATCCGAGGAGTGTTTGCCACGCCAAGCTCAGCTGTCGGGCGTCTTGCTGCTGCCCGGCTCTTGCGAAGAATCGACCATGCAGTAGAAGAGGTTGGATCAGTCGGATCTCATCTGATAGACCTCTCTCCCTCGAGCTGCATCGACTGGAAGAGCGAGATAGCCGGGTTCCTGTTGGCCATGGCCTCGAAAGTTCTCTCATCATCGAGAAGAAATCCTGGAAGCATATTCGAAGAGCAAGCTGTAAACATTTATGAGGTCTGCAATAATAAACTTCAACAAATAACTTTTATAAAACTAAGAAGCAGCAATTTAAATGTGATTTTGATTCTTGATTATGATGAAGGTTTTACAGCGTATACTGTGTCTACATATTTACCTGAAACAATACTTCGCCCTCATCCTCCCAAACTGAACACCTTGGCATATGAAATGCTCTAACGCTTTATTCCATAGGCCCGCTATCCTTTGCCCGAGGCTTGGAACATGTTTGGGTAGCGTCACCTTGAGAAGCCCATCACTGAGATGATATGTTGCCACATCCTGCACGACACCGCGGGGGAAGTAAAGCCTGCGAGCAAACACTTTGGTGCTCGCTCCGCCCCGCTCCACTCTCACCGCTTCTCCGCCATCATCTTCGTCTCGAGCAACGCCAGTGATCTCGAGCACAAAGCCCGACTTGTCCTCCACCCAAGCGATGTCCACGGTGGCCAACTGCGCGCCTGGCATCTCCGCGACGACCACATACGAGCCTGGACGATCCAAGATGTCCACCAATGGAGAGATGGTGACGACGCTTGAGTCGTCACCACAATCATCTGCGTCGTTGGAGGCGAGAGCTTCAGGCCGAATGAGCCCGGCCGCGTCTGAAATGGTGCACGAGGCCGGAGGAACACGCGCGGCAGGCACCGCAAGGTACTCCTCCTCCTCCACAACTTGTTGTCGCTGCTCTCGCCCTGTTTGCTCCAGCCCTGGGACAAGCGGCAGCGTCACCCGCAAGAGACCACTGTGAAGCTGGTAGCTTATCCTTTCCGCGTCCACTGCATCGGGGAGCACAAACTCTCGCGCAAACATCTTGGTGAAGGCACCACGATCCCTGAGGATGCGACGCTCTTTCGCCTCGTGAGAGATCCCAACGATAGACACGACTCGATGGAATTGAGAGCCCGAGACCGCCACCTTGACATCGCTGCTGCTCGTCACGCCCGGCATCTCCAAAAGGATGAGATACGAGTTGGGGAGGCGGCGCACATCTGTGAGCGTGGCAGCTACAACCGTGTCGGCTATGAAGCACTTGTGCGCGCTCATAGCGTGCTCTACCTCAACCGTGCTGTTGCCGCAGCCGCGCGCCTGGCGGAGAGAGCAGTAATCACGGCCGCACGCCTGCGCCGCGACAAGCACCAAGAATACCATCGCCACCCTCGCTGCTGCCATCGCCATTCTTCACCCTTCTCTGCCCTAGCAACTGGACTAGGACTTATATACAAGAAAAGAAAAGGTATGAGCTCCCACGTGGAAGGATTCGATAGCTCAAGAATTCTGAGAGTCGATCAAGGGTCAAAAACATCAAGTTAAACTAGAAACAGATCCTCACCATCTTCGTCTCCTGTTTTTGTCGACTCTTTCTTCGCTAGCGGAGAAAAAATAAATTGAAGAACGTGGTTTTCTTAATGCTCTAATCAGGAGGTGTTTAGGAAAATTTATAAATTATTAAAAAAATTAATTTAAATGAATGCCACCCAAAAGATATACTAATGCTATTCCTTTTTGGTTTGCTTAAGCAAACACTGAGTGGATATACCTACAATATTCTTGAATATTCTAGGATATTCTACCAGCTAAAGGTTGTTATTCATTTCGATTAATTTTGTATTTATAATTTATAAGCATGTTTATAATTTATAAACTTTCTGAAACCTTTTCTTATATATTATTTTTATTTATTAATCTTGTTTACAAACATACTTATAATTATAATCTTTATTTGATCAATTGAATTAATAAGTAATAATAACACTACTATTTAACAAACTAAATGTTGCTACATGCAACCTGTAGCAATTAAGCGCTGCCGGAATAAAGACTTGCCACCCTTTGTGAATTTGCCCCCAGCGCAATTGTCCGGATTTCTTCGTCCAAATGCACATCCTCATCAGCCAGGAGAGTGCCGCGATGCTGAAATTTGCAAGGGGAATGGAAGGTGCTCGTCCAAAGATAAAGAAGCCGATCACACCGATCCTCTACCCAGCGATCAAGGGCTGGAGTGCGCACGATTAACTTTGACCCGGTCCTCGGTCTCGGTTTTGCTCGAGAGCGTCTTTTGACTGACTGACTGCTTGTGGAGCCATCAAGAACTCATAAATCTCTCCCTCCATACTTAGGATCGAAAGAGAAGAGTTACCATTCCCGGTTCGAGTTGATCAATCTCGCTTGCGACCCTGGAAACGACGACGCACTCGATGGAAAAGAATATTGCTTCTTTCCAGGAAGAACTGGGTCTCATTGGATCAGAGCAGATGAGCTCCATTTATGGAGCTCGTCCTCTTCGGTCCCTTCTCTGTTTTACACGACCACAGCCAGGAATATCCAACTGCGCTCACTTTTGTTCGCTCTTCTTCTTCTCTTTGCGATGACAAAGCCAAAACTTGCTCCTAGGCGGTGGGGAGGGGGACTTGGACATTAGTTGCTTCACCGTGCTGGTAAGTCAGCGTCGATTCCAAACACAAAAAAGAGAGCTTTCTTTTTGGTGCAAACATCTCTCGTTGATCAGCTGCTTTGCACACCGCTGCTTCTCAATCACACTCGTCCTCCATAACCACGTCCTGTCACCCCGATACAAGAAAGGTGAAGTTAGACGAAGAGAAACTAAAGACATGTCTTCCTGTCCTCGGGCAAACTTTCCATGCCTAGAAAAATTGTTGTTGTCCAAGCAATATCTCTCAGTCACTGAAGTTCTCAAAAGGAAATCTCTTCTCTAAAAGAAAAAACCACAGACTTACCACTGGCAATGCGTCAATAGAGACTGTAGAGCGGCCGGGTGTTATAGTTTGCCGGCGTGCAAATTGCCGCTAGTCTGGCCATACACCGTGAAAAATCTCTAGCTACATTCCAATGCAAATCCCATCTATGGCGACTTACCAGGTCGGCGTCCTCGAGCCGCGAATCGTGATCCTTTGGACAGGCAATCGAATATTCTTGCTACTTGAAACCAGAGTTTTAGGGTTTTACGCCTGGGAACTTAGAAGCATGGCGCTATGGAAGATCGCGGGAGGTAGTTGGAAGTCTTTTGCTTTGCGAGTTGCTGGTGTTGCTGGTGTTGCTGGCGCTGGAGTTGCCATGTACTACGGGGCTCCTAAGCTCGCATCATGTGTGGGAGAGAGCGTGATCTTGGGAAGCCAGGTGATCGGCCAGACAATGAACAAGGCTGGAGAGAGCATGGAGCGGATCTTTCAAGCTGGAGCAAGCTCTGTGGAGAAAGTGGTGCGCGTCGGGGCCGAAGCGGTCAGTGATGGGGTCAAGGAAAGCTCCAAATCCGGCTCGGAAGCAGTGAAAGAGGCCGCGACCACTCTCGGATCGTCTTTGGAGAATGCTGCCTCCAACGTAGGCCTTGGACTCGCTGTGGCCGGACTCTTCATCGGAGCTGGGCTCGTCTTTGGGGGAAAGAAATGATCGTGCCTTTCCCTTCCTCTTCTCTTTGTTTCTCTTCATCGGAGCTTTTGGGGAAAGGAATGATCGTGTCTTTCCCCTCCCTTTGTTTCCCTTCGTCGGATCTTTGGGGGATAGAAGTGCTCGTGCCTTTCCCCTCCTCCTCCTCTTTCTCTAAAGCTCAAAGCTTGGAGCTTTCCTGCCTTCTCCTCTCAATGCCCTGAGAACGAGATTCCTCGAGCTCTTGTTCGTTCTCATGTAATTTTGCTAGAGCATCAAACGAATCGAAGTTTTTGGTATGAAATTGGTCTTGTCTTGTAAAGTTGTATGGAGACGATTACTTGTGTCTTAAGATTACTGGATCACACAGATAAACGACTGGCAGGTTTGAATTTGCTCAGCCAGAGAACGGAAGTCGTGAAAAGTTTTCGAATTCCCGATTTTCCATGCTAGTTTCTCTCAACCTGGGGGAACGAAGTTAGAAATGAACGACCAAAGCTTCGGTACCTCTCCGAGCTCGTTTTGTTTCTCTGTAACGCCCGACTTCCACGCTATAGACAATAGCCCCAACCCAAAGAAAATATACAAAGGAAAAATGAAACATACATACCAGTGGCAAACCTGTTAGCAAAAGAATGGAAGTACCTGAGCAAACACCAAAGAAAGCTTAGAACACTTACCAAAGACTCGTCTCCAATCTACCAAAGCAGCAACCATTAGACCTCGCTGACAATTATCATAGAAAAACTTCTACGTAAAAGGAAAGCTCAAAGCTTACCAAGAGCTCCGCAGCTACAATTTCCTCCAGTCATGATGAGCCGAAACTGTCGTAGCAATGTTTTCCCCCAGACAACACGAACAACGCTGGAAGAACCATCCGCCGCTGCTTTAGTCTCGTAAAACTCCTGCGAATGATTGAAGAATCATTTTACCTTGGAGAAGAGGCGGGTAAAACTCCATCAAAACGAGCATCCCTCAAAGATATCACGAGATAGAAACTTTGCTGCTTAGAAGCCGCGTCCCAAAGCTCGTAAAGCTTGTTCATGTCCCCTCGCTTGATCTCCTTGCTGCTCGTCAGCGCCATGAGAGCGATCCAGACACGCTGCCAGCACTCCTCGATCTTTCTGGAAGAGCAACGAACACCCCGGCATTGGGCTTGCCCTCCATCGCTGCTGCGCTTTGACCGTACTGAGCAATAGCCGCGATAATCGAACATGTCCCGCGCGGGCATTCGATCGAAGAGCTTAAGCGCCACAGCAACATCCGCGATCTGGGCATATGCAGGATGATCACGCTCCAGGCAACAAGATCGCGCTCCTGCATGGAATTCTTCCACAACTACGATGGTGGCTTACGCATGAAATCTCAAGCTGTGAGTAGCCCGAGAGGTCTTCAATTCCATCCTGTTCGGGCATTCGATCGAAGACTTTCACTGCGTCATGCAAATGCCCTGCTTGGGTAAATGCTGCTAGCATCGCATTCCCCACCACGCTGTTTCTCTCGGGCATTATGCCAAACAGATGCTTCGCCTCCTCAATCCTGTTTTGGTCAGCACACCATCACAGACCATGCGACGATGTTCTTCGCGGGCCTTGAATCGAAGAGTTGCTTTGCCAGGAATAGATTCCCTGCTCGGGCATAGCACTGGTACAGTTGCCAAGCACACGGCATTCCACTCTGGCATTCGATTTAATAGATTTCTCGCTTCGATCACTGCGACCACCTTTGTCTCTTTCAAGCCTCGAAAAGGACCGCACAACCTGATGCTCATGAAGAATTCTAAAAAAGGAAGTTTCGAGAGATTGAATGATCACACTCGAAGGAAATGGCAATTTGAGAAAAAGAGCATATTCCTTTTTTTTTCTTTCCTTGGGCGGAGAAAGAGAAGGCGTCAGACGAGGCGAATGATCGAATCAGTTTCACACTGGCTGCATCATCATTAGGTTGCTTGGCTAGAGCTGCAATCGATATGACAAACAATGGAGCAGTGAGTGATCATGACTAGGCTCCTCATGACAAGCTCTCTTGACGAGAATTCAGAAGGTGGCGAAAGTGGGAGCTCTAGGAGAAGGCACTCGATTGGTGCAATAGCTACTGAGTGAGAGTTCTCTTGGACGTTTTCAGGAGAGAACGCACTGGGAGATCTCGCTGAAGATTTTCTCTGCTCGAGAGAGATTTGTGAGAGCCCCACGATCATGGAGTTCCAGGAAATCGCAGTGTGGCACGGCATTGAATCTAACAGGTGCTGCGCTCGTTCCAGATCCCCCTGCTGCATGTAGATCACGAGGATCAATTTGCAGGACACCACGTCTCGCTCGGGCATTGAATCGAACAGCCGCTGGGCTTTGTTGTGATTGCCGCTCAGCAAGAACGCCGAGATCATCAAGTTCCGCAACACGAGATCCCGCTGCTTCATCTAGCGACTGAAGATGGTCTTGGCCTTGTCTGGATCATGTTTCAGAGTGCAGTGCTCACCAGAGGAGTGGAATCGATGATAGCTTGTGCTCGATCGACATTGCCAAGCTCGCTGTGAGCGGAAGATCAGAGAACTCACAGACACGATATCGCCTCCTTGATCGATCCATTGTGAGAAAATCTCGCAATGAGAGTGTTCCACAACACTTAATTCTTCTCTATCATCGTGTCGAAGATCTGTCTTTCTGTTTCCAGATGCCTGGCTTAGGCATTCGCGTGAACCATAGCAGTCTAGGTAACTACATTCTATCTGAGAATGTTTCCGAAAACATTATCGGCATCTATCAAACTATCGCTTTAAGAGTACGCCTATAACATTTTGGGCCAAGAGATCACATCTCTCTCGTCCATGGTATCAAAGAGAAGCTTCAATACTTAAACATACCCGTTCTGGGTATATGGTGTAAGCATCGCGTTCTAGGGATTAGGAGCGATCGAAAACCAATAGTGATTTAAACTTTTATGAATGAATGAGACGAGACTCTCCACGAATTTCTTAAGGTTCGTATGAGAAGAACCTCCGGGAGAAGCAGCCTTCAATCTCCTGCCTTGCTCTCCCTCCATGATCGCCCTCACTTCTCTTCCACCTCTTCTCTCGGCGCAAATCCATCCTTCCCTCCAGATCTCGAGAATTATATTCCCACGCCCTCGCCTTCCAGCACCAGCTTGGTTCGTGATTTGCTCGAACATAGAAGGCCACCCCAGCATTGGCACTCCACACGGCAACGGCTCTCGAGCATGGAGTTCCATCCCCCTGTTGATGCGTGCTGCATGATCTCTAGCTGCGGCTCCAAGCTCACGAACAATCCTCTAGAAACCTTTGTAGAACTCCTAGAGCAGAGTTGTTGGTCATCCTGATACGATGCTACGCAGCTGATGGGAAGTTGGATCAAGCCCAGAGAATGTTTCATCGAATGCCCGAGAAGACTGTAGTGGCATGGACTGTGATGGTTACCGCATTTACCCAGAAAGGAATTTGGATAGAAAAAAAGCGTTGTTTGGAGAGAAATCCTGTTTCTTGGGGTGCTCTAATGCAGCGCACGACCGGCTGGAAGAAGCGAAGCGTTTTTTTGATGCGATGGAGAACCCAAAAATTCACGTCTACACTGCGATGATCACTGCGTATGCCAAAGCTGGAGAAATTGAAAATGCCGAGAGGACTCTCATGCCTGAGAAGGACGTGGTCGCTCAAACTACAATGCTGCAAGCGTTTGCGCACAAGGTCTTGTCGAGAAGACAAGGAATATCTTTTATTTAATCCTTGATAAGGATGAAATGGCTTGGAACGCTATGATCACTGCATATGCCCAAAACGGGCAAGCATTTCGTGCAAAGCAAGTGTTTGATTCCATGCCCACAAAGAGACGAAACATCGTCACTGGGAACTCGATGCTCTCGGCGTTTAATCTCAATGGCCATCCTCACCAAGCTCTGGAGCTGCTAAAAACCATGCAGCTCGAGAGGATCAAACCAAACGAGATAGCTTTCATGCAGCCCCATGGAGACGACGAAGAGATGCGCTGGTGGCAGATGATGGACAGTCCACAGCACCAAATCCATCATGAGAGTTCGATCGGAGGCCAAACTGGAAGAGAAACAAAAATCACAATGATTGATCCATGAAAATCTAGCAAAGAGAAAAAATCAAGAGAATTTACACGATGGCAAATGGTGGAGAGAAATCCCAATGCAATCTTGTATGCTCTGAAAGGTTTGAGGATTCAAGCCAGAAGTCTTGGTCTACACCATAGAGCTCTTTGCAAAATTGGAGCGGGGATCTCAAAATCCCACCACACTGCCACTCTCACCCTGCATCCCACCCACTGCCATACAAGCTCCTGTGATCATCCTCCGCCCAGAGGAGTTCCACGTTCTTGCCCCAGACTCCTTTTCATGGAAAATCCTGCTCCAAGCTTACATTCACAATCGTCAGCTTCACACGTTTTTTATTCCGTGCCCGGGAAGAATGTAGTGACATGGAATGCGATTCTTTTGGCAAATGCCCAAAACTGGCAAATGTACGTCGCAAGGCTTGGGACGTAGTTTGCATGACGCTGCCTTGTTTGCTTCTGTCACTGGATTCGCGAAAGCTGGAATGATCAGCGAGGCTAGAAACCAATTTGACAACATGTCCAAGAGAGATTCTGTGTTGTGGAATGCGTTTGAGATTTTCTCGAAGCAAAGAAGCTGTTCGACAGGATGGAAAGAGATCATCAATCCAGTTTTATGGAACTCTATGATTGTTGCACGACCCCAGTTTGGAGATCTTAATGAAGCAAGAAAGTTCTTTGCGAGGATGACGCAGAGAGCTTCCGTGTCATGGGGAACACTTACCAACTCATTTGCGCAGCATGGCTGCAGTGATATAGCAAAAGAAACATTCGTGTTATAGCGTGGACTGCAATGCTCTGACCAGACGCCCAGTGAGGTGAAACCAATCAATTACACAATCTCTTTGATTTAATGCCTCAAAGAAACCTTGTCTCGTGGACAGTTTTCTTAGCATGGAATGCTATGATCACTGCATATGCCGAAACAGGTATGTACGCAAGGCAAAGTGCTTGTTTGGCACTATAGAAGTTCTAAAAGAATTGCATGGTCGGAGCGTAGGGGCAAAATGGACACTTAGGACGACGCTTGGACATTGTTTAGATGCTGTTTACAGCAAACATCATGACCAGGAACGTTCTTGTCATGTAGTTTGCCCAGAATCTGTATCCATTCAGCTCTTTAAAGTCTTGAATCTGGAAGGATTCAAGAGTTTCATGGGCCTTTTGATCGCTTGCTGCCACCTTGGGCTGGTAATCCCTGCTAGAGACTCCTTGGCTCCAATGGTTTCTGAATACAATCTAAGTCCCGAGCAAGATCACTTGCTTGATTGGTGTTGCAAGAGCTGGGCTCTTGGATGATGCGAAGGAGATTGGTCCATTCACACATCCTAACTTAAATTTATATATTGCCTTAAAGTTATGGTTATTTCGCATTTAATCCTTACTTTCGTACATATAACTTACCTTAAATCAAATTTATGTTAAAAACACGTCTATTTCACACATCTTAGACAAAACGTAGAAGAAAGAACAATGTCCAGTTCAGCCCATGAGTGCTGGTATCTCAAACGATCCATCAAAACCTCCTCTTTGAAAAGTTTCTTCTTTGTTTCTTGGTCTAATCATCATCCATTTATGGCGAGCGATGACAGTTCATACACCATGCTTTTGAGCCTTACATTTTTCAACACAGCCGATATTCACCAATGTTAGAGATGGATACACTTTAAGCTAAGAGTTTGATCTCCAGACAAGCAGCGAACTTAAAGAAGAACTGGATTGAAAAAAGGTTAGCCTGAGAACTCCCTTGTCTTCTCGAATTGCTGGCAGTCATGATGAAGATGCTTCCAAACGAGAGGGCCGAGCCACGATCACGCTCGCCTAGCCATGAGGCAGGCAAGGTTCCTTTCCTCTGGGTGATACGATCAAACTTTGCTCTAGGAGTTCTACAAAAGTTTCTAGAGGATTGTTCGTGAGGTGGGAGCCGCAGCTAGAGATCACGCAGTACGCATCAACAGGGGGATGGAACTCCATGCTCGAGAGCTTGGCGTGTGGAGTGCCAATGCTGGGGTGGCCATCTATGTTCGAGCAAAACCGAATGCCAAGCTGGTGCTGGAGGGAATAGCATTCTCGAGATCTGGAGGGAAGGATGGATTTGCGCCGAGAGAAGAGGTGGAAGAGAAAGTGAGGGCGATCATGGAGGGAGAGCAAGGCAGGAAATTGAAGGCTGCTTCTCCCCGCGATGCTTACAGCATATTCCCAGAACGGGTATGCTTAAGAATTGAAGCTTCTCTTTGATACCATGGACGAGAGAGATGTGATCTCTTCGCAATGTTAGAGGTGTATGCCAAAAACGATTGTTTGATAGACGCCGATAATGTTTTTGCAAGAATGCCCAGATAGATTGTAGTTACCTGGACTGCTATGATTAACGCAAATGCCCAAGCGGGGGATTTGCAAAAAGCGAGAGAGATCTTCGCAGAGAAGAATCTAGTGTCGTGGAACACTCTCATTGTGGGATTTGCTCACAATGGATCGATCGAGGAGGAGATATTGTGTCTGTGAGTTCTCTGATCTTCCGCTCACAGCGAGCTTAGCAATGTCGATCGAGCGCAAGCTATCTTCAATTTCACTCCTCTGGTGAGCACCGCGCTCTGAAACACAATCCTGGTGGACAAGGCCAAGACCATCTTCGGTTGCTAGATGAAGCGGCGGGATCTCATGTCACGGAAGTCAGTGATCTCATTGTTCTCGCCGACTGGCAATCACGATGAAGCCCAGCAGCTGTTCGATTCAATGCCCGAGCGAGATGTGGTGTCCTGCAAATTGATTCTCGTGATCTACATGCAGCAGGGGGATCTTGAACAAGTGCAGCACCTGTTCAATTCAATACTGCACCACGATGTGATCTCCTGGAACGCCATGAGCACAGGGCTCTCGCAAATCTCTCCCGGGTGGAGAAACTCTTTGGCAAGATCCCCCAGCGTGTTCTCTCCTGAGAACGTCCAAGAGAGCTCTCACCCAGTAGTTGTTGCAATCAAGTGCCTTCTCCTCGAGCTCCCACTTTCGCCACCTTCTGAATTCTTGTCGGGAGAGTTTGTCACGAGGAGCCTGGTCACAATCACTCACTGCTCCATTGTCATAGCTCTAGCCAAACCTAATGATGATGTGGCCAGTGTGAGACTAATTTGATCATCTGCCTCATCTGAAACACTGAAGTATTGCAAGATCATGAGTGAAAAATACTTATGTGTTGTTGTGACTATGCTGCCATATCCATATGCCATAGCCAATATTGGATTAGTGATTGATAAGTTCTGCTATGGCTAAAACCCTAGAACAATAACAGAACAAGATTGCATTGTGAAATGATCGAGATAGAGATCGAGACAGACCCTAAAACTAGGAACAAAACGATTGTTTCCATCTCCACCTTTGGCTTTAGATCGTCATGCTCCTGAGGAGGAGGAGGAGACGGAGATGGAGCCATAGGCAAAGGTGGAGGTAGAGTGGAAGTCTATTGCCACAATTTGTGTGTGGCTATGCATCATTCTTTAAAATGTCTGAATCTTAATTGTTCTAATTTAGGCAATTGTTATGTTCCTAATTTTCAATTGTTTCACGATGCAACTTGGTTTTGTTATTGTTCTAGGGTTTTGGCCATGGCAGAGCTTGATCAATCACTAATCTAACATCGGCCAAGGCTATCAATATAGCAGTGTAGTCACAACAACATGTAAGTCTTTCTCACTTGTGATCTCGCAATATTTCAGTGTTTCAAACGATGAATCAGTCTCACAGTAGCTGTATCAAGAATTCATAAGGTGGTGAAAGTGGGAGCTCAAGGAAAAGGCACTCAATCAGTGCAACAGCTACTGGGTGAGAGCTCTCTTGAACGTTCTCAGGAGAGAACATGCTAGGGGATCTTGCCAAACCTCTCCTCATGCCTGGAAGAACCAGTTTTGGATGAGAACATCTGATGCAGCAAGATATGGAACCATATTCATCATCTTGTTGACAAAATCGAACTACGTGCTGCATGCTGTTGTTCTCGACAAGCTCTCGCAACTCTGCTTCAAACTTTGGCTGCCCGACCCAGTCACTTCCCACGATAACAGCAAAAATTCCAGCACTAGTTTTTACGGCCTGAGCGAATGCCTTGAGGAAGAGGGCTTGGGAAGGATTTCAATCGAAGCAATGGCATTCAAGCTTCCCATTCTGGTAATCTATCGGACCACTGTGCAAATGAATTGTCTGATCAACTTTGCCTTGACAGGGTACTGCTGCCAGTGGAACGACAGAGATCGTCGTAGACGAATCCACTGGCTCGCTTCACCAAGTTGGCAAGGAAGGTGTTCTCGACTTAGCCTCCAACACTACCAAGCTCTTTCGAGATCCAAATTTGACAGAAGCGCGTCCAGGAGAGAGCAACACATGTCCGAGAGAATAGCTGCAGCAGCAGTGACAGACTCTTCCTTTCGATTCGTGCCACAGATATTGGACAGCAGCCCTCCGGACTTATGACTGATGCCTTGATCATAATCAAGATCACATTTAAAGTGCTGCTACTTAATTCTATAAAAGGTTATGAGAGAAACTACAACATTTGTCTGCTAGACCTAAGAAACATTTAAAGCTTGCTCTTCGAATATGCTTCCAGGATTTCTTCTCGATGACGAGAGAACTTTCGAGGCCATGACCAACAGGAACCAAGCTCGGCTATCTCGCTCTTCCAGTCGATGCAGCTCGAGGGAGAGAGGTCTATCAGATGAGAGCCGACTATCAGATCCAACCTCTTCTACTGCATGAAGGTTTTACAGCGTATACTCTGTCTACATATTTACCTGAAACAATACTTCGCCCTCATCCTCCCAAACTGAACACCTTGGCATATGACATGCTTTAACGCTTTATTCCATAGGCCCGCTATCCTTTGCCCGAGGCTTGGAACATGTTTGGGTAGCGTCACCTTGAGAAGCCCATCACTGAGGTGATATGTTGCCACATCCTGCACGACACCGCGGGGGAAGTAAAGCCTGCGAGCAAACACTTTGGTGCTCGCTCCGCCCCGCTCTACTCTCACCGCTTCTCCGCCATCATCTTCGTCTCGAGCCACGCCAGTGAGCTCGAGCACAAAGCCCGACTTGTCCTCCACCCAAGCGATGTCCACGGTGGCCGACTGCGCGCCTGGCATCTCCGCGACGACCACGTACGAGCCTGGACGATCCAAGATGTCCACCAATGGGGAGATGGTGACGACGCTTGAGTCGTCACCACAATCATCTGCGTTGTTGGAGGCGAGAGCTTCAGGCCGAATGAGCCGGGCCGCGTCTGAAATGGTGCACGAGGCCGGAGGAACACGCGCGGCAGGCACCGCAAGGTACTCCTCCTCCACAACTCCCTGTTCTCGCTGCTCTCGCCCTGTTTGCTCCAGCCCTGGGACAAGCGGCAGCGTCACCCGCAAGAGACCACTGTGAAGCTGGTAGCTTATCCTTTCCGCGTCCACTGCATCGGGGAGCACAAACTCTCGCGCAAACATCTTGGTGAAGGCGCCCCGATCCTTGAGGATGCGACGCTCTTTTGCCTCGTGAGAGATCCCAACGATGGAGACGACTCGATGGAACTGAGAGCCCGAGACCTCCACCTTGACATCGCTGCTGCTCGTCACGCCCGGCATCTCCAAAAGGATGAGATACGAGTGCGGGAGGCGGCGCACATCTGTGAGCGTGGCAGCTACAACCGTGTCGGCTATGAAGCACTTGTGCGCGCTCATAGCGTGCTCTACCTCAACCGTGCTGTTGCCGCAGCCGCGCGCCTGGCGGAGAGAGCAGTAATCACGGCCGCACGCCTGCGCCGCGACAAGCACCAAGAATACCATCGCCGCCCTCGCTGCCGCCAGCGCCATTCTTCGCCCTTCTCTGCCCTAGCACCTGGACCAGGGGACTTATATACAAGAAAAGAAAAGGTATGAGCTCCCACGTGGAAGGATTCGATAGCTCAAGAATTCTGAGAAATGCTCTAATCAGGAGGTGTTTAGGAAACTTTATTAAAAACATAATTTAAATGAATGCCACCCAAAAGATATACTTAGTGCTATTCCTTTTTTGTAATTTAATTACTCTGGAATAAACTTGATGTTGCCCTAGAGCCTAGAGATGATCTGCGTGTCTGGAGAGATCCAAACTCTTGAAATTGGAGGCTTCGTAAACTTCTATTGACGTATTGTTGTCCCAAAGATGACGAGCTCTGAATCCTTGCAAGCTTGGAGCTGAAAATTGAAAATTCCTTGCCGATTTCCTGTGATTGAGCGTGAGAGAGGGAAAGATTACACGGAGGAACGCAACCTTTTGCCGGCGATGAGCAGGACGAAGCTTCCAGAGGAAGATCTTCCCAGCACGAATGGCGGGCGTCCATTAGAACAAATTGTTCTTCCAAGAAGGAATATGCAAAGATATTTGTCGGAATTTAGGGTTCTAGCGGGGGGTTTGGGCGGGAGGCTGTAGGCGCGAGACGATGGCCGAGCTCAGCCCGACGGTCGCAGATCTAGATGGCCACAAGAATCTATTCCGGGCTCTCTCCTCAGTCGCCATGCTCGCTTCTCGCTTCGCTCTAGAAATTCTCACTGCCAAAATGCAGATCCAAGATGGACAAGATCAAGGAGCCTGGCCGGCAGAGCAAGGATCTGGAGGAGCTGCGCCAGTGCAAGAGGTCGGTCTCGCTGCCTCCTGGCTGTGCTAGCTAGAGACGCTAAAGGATGAATGCAGGCTCATGAAGGAGTTTGATAGACAGATCAAGGAGGAGTCGAAGAACCCAGCGAAGCAGCTGAATGAAAAGAAGCAGTCACTGGTAAGAGATTTTGCGAGCGATCGATCTCATCGCCTCTTGCAGATCAAGGATCTCGACTCGTATGTGGCCCTGCGCAAAACGTGAGCATTCTTTCGCCATGCCGGTGTCGCACAAGTTCTTCCCTTTTTTCCTTGGTTCCACCCAGGTACACGAGCTCGCTGGGGAACAAAAAGGCGGAGTTGACGGAAGGTGGCAGTGCCGAAGGTGCTCGCACTGACCTCACGGATCCAAATGTCAAACCAGCAACCCATGGACGCTGGGAAGAAAACTATGGACGAGACGGATCAGAAGATTGAGCGCGTAAAAAAGGTCCGATCGACGCTCAAATGACAAGTTGGCATTCTTTTCTTCCGGGATACACTGGTGGAGGATCCTGTTTTGCAGCTTGCTACCGGTAGATGCATATTGTTCTTCTTGTTCCTGGGCGCCATTGCCGTGATCGTCGTCAAGGTAAAAGCCATTCTCTTGTTCTATCCAGGAGCTCTAAATTTTCAATGGCAGGTTGTTGATCCCAAGAAGAAGAACATCTGCGGCCTTCCCGGATTATCTCCCCTCGCGAACACCAGCCAGATTCTTTTCAACCGGCGGATATGGGAGTTTCTCTTCCTACTGTCCGAGTCCTTATGGCAAAGCAAAGGTCTGTATTATGTCTTATGATGATTGAATCTTATCAAAAAATTTGCTGTTTACAGGTGCAGGAGTTATCGTGCTTCTTGTGCTTTTGTCACAAGCTGAAGGGCACTTTGTGTCGCTCGATAATTCCTTCAGTTGCAAGACATGTACGAGCTCCGTGGTAATATTCAAGAGTATGGTAATGTGATTATTTGAGATTTTGTTGTAAGTGTTTGTTTTTTCAGGCCCACAAGTGACCCAAGCTTTGGCCGCTATACGAGATTTTGTTGCGGCTGCTAGCGCTGGCGAAAGATTGTTGTTTTACTTTTGTGGACACGGGACTCAATTCCCCGACAGAAACTTGGACGAGCTGGATGGAAACGACGAGGCTTTATGCTTCAACGACGGGGTTTGTTGATTTCATCGCTGTTTACAATTTCATTTTCTGTCTTTGTTACAGTACTTGGTAGATGACATACTTCATAACGTCATGGTCCAGTATCTCCATGAAGGCGTCCACCTGACTGCCATATTCGATTCCTGTCACAGCGGGACTGTGCTTGATCTTCCATATGGAAACACTGGATCTGGATGGTTTAACGCATCGTCCCAGACGCCGCCAGAGATATTACAAGCCGGAGTGTTTTTCAGAACGAGCGTGGTCTCAATTTCTGCATGCTTAGACTCTGAGTTATCATATTTTGTAAGTGCAGAGAAAGTTCCACATTTACTAATCTTGTGAAGTTTTCTTTTAGGACGAAGTCAATCAGAGGGGCTGGTTCACGAGCAATATGACGCACTACATACAAGAAGGTGCTACAACCTACGGGGCCATTCTAAGTGATATGCAGAATTATCATCCCAATTCTACCATGATGATCAGCTCTAGTTTCAAGTTTGACTTGACTAGAACACTTGATCTCTAGTTTCAGTGTAAGTATTTCCTTTGACGTGTTTCTCCATCTTGAGTTCTTTTGATTAGGAACAAGATCTTTTTGGGAATGCAAGCAATGCTGCTTGCAAAGAGCATGTGATTGACGGCGATAAAATACGAGACAAGAAAATTTTGACTTCAAGAAGGTTCTGGTTTTTCTCATTGATTTGCTTGCAGAAGAGCGAGGAAGCTGCTTGTCTCACCAGACAGTGCCCGGACTCAAGAAAGCACAGTAGCTACGATCGTTGCCGACTGATTTACCCGAGACGAAAGTATGAAGGGGCTGGACAATGTGCTGGACCAGTGCTTTTCTTCTGGCGAGGTCACTTATTCCACTCACCGATAAATTGCGATAAGTTTTTTCGAGCAGTGCAAATATTACAACGTAACTTTGTTTTTCTCGCAGGAGGTTGATTTGCTACCTTCTTGATTAGCGAAGAAAGAATGGAGAGTGGAAAAAGCCGGAGACGAAGTCCACGCTTCCTTCTGAGGATCAGCTCTAAAAGGTGAGAATCTGTTTCTACTTTAACTACTAGTTTTTTATGCGTTCTTTTGCAGTTCGTACCAGTTGCCAGCCTGAGAGATCCGGAGGATTGTGGACGGTCCTCCCAATCCAGCGCTCTCCTCACCCAAGCGCGACAGGGTCCTCTTCATCGAAAATTCCTGGTACTAAAGTATTTCACACAACTTATATCTGGTACTTGGCTTCCAAAGATTGCTCACATGTCGCATGAAATTCGTACTCCAATGAATGCCGTGATTGGCATGGACGCTGAAACGGACATAACGGATGAGCAACGCGAGTATGCTTCTACTACTCGCAGCAGTGGAGAGGTATTGCTGGGGATTATCAATGTTATCCTTGATTACAGGTAAGAAGCGGATCTAAATTCACGTCATGCTGAGCTTGGTTGCTCTCGTTCTATTGCAGCAAAATTGAAGCGGGTAACATGGAGCTTGACTTGCAACCTACAGAGATCCTGCAACGTGTTGAAGAATCATTTGATCTTGTCGCGAAGGGTCTTGAGTTGACTTAGGATTCTGTTCCTAGCCCTTTGCTCGGGGAGTCGGCTCGAATCCGCCAAATCCTGGTCAGTTACTTCTTGCAGCTTATTCGCATCTGACTCTAATTCTGCAGGTAAGTCTTCTTAGCAACGCTGTAAAATTCAACGAGAAAGGATACGTCACTGCAACCATGATTTTTACAGATCGAAGAACTGATGGAATATCTGCCTGCCCCAGATTTTCCGACCGGAGGACAAATTTTGGGGCCTCTTTCCTTCGGCCTTACAAGCTATAGTAACTCGCAGGATAGAGGACGCATTAGAACAGGCCGCGGAAAGATTACAGGTAGAGGCAAAGCAGATCTCGCATCATAAAAAAAAAGTAGAAGTGAGTGAGACCCGTGTCCTCGTTCTCTCAAATAAGTGGGAACTTACCAACTATGAAATTACTGAGGTTCGACTTGTAATATATTATTAAGATGATGATTTTAGATTTGGCCTTGGTTTTGCAGATTCCAAATAAGTCTACTTTGGTTGCGAAGATTGCCGAACTTGTAGCAGCAAGGTGCGCCTCAGGCGTTTCAGATAATATAATATATTATTTTTCTGTGCGTGATTGAGCAGGAATGAGGATTGTCATCGAGGTAATTGTGATCAAATGGCTCGGCGTCCTTTGAGTTGGCTGGTTTCTATATGTGCATGCAGCTCAAAAGAGGCCCTGTGGCAGTTATTGTTCTGAATTATATTGTGTTAGTATTCTTAACAAGGAGCCTGAATTGTTTAGTATCAAGAAATCAAGAACTCCCGGGGGCATCTCCCGGTGCCAAACCCCCTCCATGACGAGCACCGGGTACTCCAAGGGAAATCTTCCAGGAACCCCTGCAGCTCGGAAAACACCCGAGCACTCGAGAAGCTCAATCCCAGTGTTGATCCATCGCCGCCTCCCGTTGATCGATCCTGGCTAACCCGCTCCATATACTCCTCCAGCAAGCGGGGGGGATCGAAGCTGATCACATCTCCAAGGCCAGTTCGCCAGTGACGAGAATCCCAGGGGGATCGTTGTAGATATATTCATGTACAAAACGTAGTAGCTAACCAGAAAATAAAGGAGGCGATGGTAGAAAGCCAGAAACTAAAAGGAAAAAAGCTGGCATCGATCGATTCGATCCATCGATGGGAAGAGGAAGCTTATCCCGGCACCCGACGACCGGTCTCGAGCTCGTCAATCCTTTTGCACAGGGCTCCAACGGTGATCTTGTGCTCCTTCTCCTGAGTGCTCATCATGTCCCGCAGCTCCTTCATCTCCTTGAGGAACAGGGTGCTCATCTCCTCGTTCTTCTGCACGAGCGTGGAGTTCTGGAGCTCCAGGCTCGCCACCCTGCTGCTGAGCTTCCCATTCTCCTGCTCCAGGCTCGCCACCCTGCTGCTGAGCTTCCCATTCTCCTGCTCCAGGGTCGCCACCCTGCTCCTGAGCTTCCCATTCTCCTGGTCCAGGCTCACCACCCTGCTGCTAAGCTCCCCTATCTGCTTCTCCAGGCCCACGATCGTCATCTCATCAGTCACTTTCTCCACCTTCTTTCTCTCCAGGTCCTTCTGGAGGGATTTCTTCTGCTTTGTGTCATTGTCCCGGTAGCGCCTCTCCGCATTGTAGAGCTCTAGCTTCTCCATGACCTTCTCCTGGAGGAGAAGCTTTTCGGCTTCGTGCTCGGCTTGCTGGAGGAGAAGCTGCTTGTCAACCTCCTGCTGGACAAGCTCGCTCTGCTTGTCCAGCAGATCTCGCTGCTCCCGGAGGAGCTTCTTGTGCGTGTCCAGCTCCTCCCGCTTCTCTCGCAGCTGGCGCTGGAGGCTGTCGATGTGGCTCACCAGCTGGTCATGCCTCTTCTTCGCCACCTTCGCAGCCTCCTCCTCCTGCTTCCTCGCCTCCTTCTGAGCCGCCTCCCTGATCTTCATCTGCTGCTGCTCGGCCTCCCTGATCATCACCTGCTGCTTCTCGGACTCCGCCTTCCCCTTTAGCTCCTCCTGCGCGGCAAGCAGCTGGTACTTCAGCTGATTCTTCTCGCTCTGCAGCCGCCCCAGCTGCTCCTGCTGCGGATTCAGCATCACAGCTCTGGCCATCGCCACACCCTTCTGCCTCGCCGTTTCCTCCTGGGACCAGAACCACATACCTTCCGGATGGCTCACAAAGTCCTCCTTGGACAGCCCCGTCGCTTCCAGGAACTGAGAGATCCCCTTCTCAACGCTCTCATCGAAGGCTGCCTGCGCCAGCACTCCACCGCTGTAGTGGATAGTGTAGACCAGATCCGGCTCAGCGAAGTGGATCGTCACTGTGACCTAGCGGGAAACCCTTCTCCTCTAGCTGAGCCTGAGAGAGAGATCATTACCTGATCATCGCCGCCGCTTGAATCCTTGTTCGGATCCTCCATCTCCTTCTCGTTCTTCTGCTGCTTCCGGAGAAAAACCCTGAATTTTTACTCTTTTATTGAGCCCAGATCGCAGACACGTAGGCTGTCCAGTTGTCGGCGGCCACATGGAGATGCGGGCGAATATTCCTTTCTCTGGAAGAATTAGGGTTCCTGGAGCTTGAGTGTCGCGGGGAGGGGGGAGATGAGCATAGTCCACAACTCATGGCGCCAGCAGCATCCCAGGATCATCATCGCATGAGCCGGAGCTTCTCCTACGATGTGCTGCTCCGCGATGTTTCCGGTTTAGGGTTTAGGGTTTAGGGTCTCCCACCCGCTCCAGCTCCGAGCTGAGCCCGCCGGAGATCGAGGAGGCCACTGTTCACTCCAATGGCGGCCTCCATCACCGCCCGAGGCTTGATCTCCCACCGGCAGAAAGCAAGAGCTCTTCAGAGCCCGCCAATGGATCTCTTCTTCTGGTGGACGAAGACACATGCAGCTCCCGGGTTGAAGACCCGGCTACCTCAGTCGTTCATCACACCTCTGGCGGAGAAGCCCGCTTCTCCGCCAACATACCTCGGTTATCAACTTTGAACCCGATGGTGAAACCGAACCGGGTTCACAGAAGAAGCTCGAGAACGAGGCTGACAAACCTTTCCCGGGTCTTCCACCAGCTTTTGATCCCACCAGTGGAGCTCACTGGAGACAACTTATGAATGCCGGCAATGAGTGTAAGTATGTTGCGACATTTTTTGTTTTCTTCAGGATATAATTCTTTTTATTTTTTGAAATATTTCAGACATGGAACTGGATTTTTCTCCGGTTCAACATGTGATGGACGAGCTCACTGATGGAGCTGCTCTGCAAATTACGACAAGAACCGGAAGCGAACAAAGCCGGGAGCGCGGGTACAATGTCTTGTGCAATGTTCCCTGGCGCTGCGAGCTGGTCAGTTTTATGGGTTTTTTTTCCAGTTTTATTTTGTTTGGTTGCATTCGGTTTGAATTTATTCACTTTGTTCTTGTTTTTTCTTACTCAGCTTGTTTCTTTGTCTGCCTAGACTCTTTCTTGTCACTCTTAACTGTGACTCCATTGCGGCTCCTGATGGTTTTACCGAACCGTGTAAGGTGATTTTACATCTTTTATACATTCATTTTTATTGATATATTTCTGATTAGGAACTTCCGGACAGTCGGACCCAGTGACTGGTGCGACTTATGTTGTTTGATCATATTAATCGCCGGAGGGAAGGCTCTTCAGCAAGCTGGTGAGCTCCTCAATCATTTTTCGCTGCTCAAATTCATTTATTCAAATTTTTTTATGTGTGTGTATGAGTTCCAGAGATCAGGTACATCTATCACTCTATCAGATTCGCAAACATCAAGCTCTATGTGATCTACAACATGCTCGAGGTCTGGCTTTTTAATCATTTATTTTTTTCAATACGTTTATTCTTCTAGTTTTCACAATCATTCGCTGAATGTTTTCTGTATACTGCAGGTGTTTGACAAGCTTTTCCAATCATTTGGAGTCGAGGTTCTCTTCAGATCAGCAGTGAGCTGCACAGAAGGCTTCGGATTTTTTTAAGGCTTTTCTTCGATCAGAGCATCGCCATCGGATGCTTCATTATCCTTTTTCTTTTATTTTTTATCTTTATTTTATTTATTAATTAGTTTTTTATCCTTAACTTCTACACACTTGTGCACTCGTTCATCATCATGTTTGAAGGAATAACTCTGGCCGCGGCCCTCCACCATGCGGCTACAAATTGTTCATGCTCTTAATGTCGACTACGACTACATTTCAGGATACTACGACTAAATCACCTTCCTTGGAGTTGATCGTTGGAAGCAGCTCGAAACAGCAGGTGATCACCAGCTTATGGAGTGAGGAGACTTCTGGCAAACTCCGGAGCTGAAACATCGTTGCATCGAGATGATCAATGAAACGAGTACCGTTATTCCTCAGCGTGATCTACTTCCACCAGCATCTCTTCAACAACTCCCAGACAGGTTAAAAGAGTTCGAGCTTCTTTGGAGCATCCAGTGAATGAAAGCCTCTGAATCAAAATCTCAAGCACCTGAGTTTGGCTGTACTTGTTAGACTCTCCCTTGGAAGTTTGAAAGGTCCAACGTACACAGCGACCTGCTATGTTGGCTAGAAGCACAGCTTCATTTTTTCAAGACTCAAAGCTTCAAGTACTCTAGATTTGCCGACAGAGGACGATCAATTGAAGATCTTTGTTGTTCATAACCTCGAGGCTCTTCAGGGAATGCGACCGGATGCTGAGCTTATCAGTATCAATCCAGAGCTCGGTGAGGTTGGGGGTATCCAAAGTCACCTTGCCAGTTGTGGTTGATGGAGTTGAACTTTTAGCAACCAGTTGATGTAATAAGAAGTAAGACGCTGTTTCAGTTTCAGTAGCACCTGTGTTCTGGGCAAGCCAGGATGGGAAAGGGCCCTCTGTATCAACGGCCCTCATTGTCGAAGGTATAGATTAATTAACCACGATGTAAATCTTTGTAAACTCTCATTCCATGTACTAAAATTAAATGCCTGAAATATCCAATTCTCTCTAAAAAAAACTCACACCTTGATAACTTTGAGTAGAGTTTGTTGTCCCTCAAAAGTTGTAAAACACTTCATACTATGTTCCTCCACTGAAGAGTTGAATACTAGAATATCATCAAAATAATATTGAAATCAAATGCTTGAAATATCCAATTTTCTCTAAAAAAAACTCACACTTTGATAATTTTGAGTAGAGTTTGTTATCCCTCAAAAGTTGTAAAACATTTCATACCATGTTCCTCCACTGAAAAGTTAAATACTAGAATATCATCAAAATAATTAATTGTAAATTTTCCTAAATAAGGGTATAAAACTTAATTCATCAATCTTTGAAAAGTTATAGAAGCATTTGTCAAACTAAACAACATCCATAATGACTTATCCTTGTCTAAAATGTAATTTTCAAACCATCCTTTGGCTTGAGGTTGGATCTGATAGTTCCCTCAAGCTGCATTAACTAGAAGAGCGAGATGGCCGAGCTTTGATGCCCTGCAAGCACATGGTTCTTGGCCATGGCCTCAAAAGTTCTCTCATCATCAAGAGGAAATCCTGGAAGCATATTCAAAGAGCAAGCTTTTAATGTTTCTTAGGTCTGCAATAACGCAATAAATATTGTAGTTTCTCTCATAACCTTTTATAGAATTAAAAAGCAGCATTTTAAATGTGATATTGATTATGATGAATACACTCTGACATGCTTTAACGCTTTATTCCATAGGCCCGCTATACTTTGCCCAAGGCTTGGAACATGTTTGGGTAGCGTCACCTTGAGAAGCCCATCACTAAGGTGATATGTTGCCACATCCTGCACAACACCGCGGGGGAAGTAAAGCCTGCGAGCAAACACTTTGGTGCTCGCTTCTCCCCGCTCTACTCTCACCGCTTCTCCGCCATCATCTTCGTCTCGGGCAACGCCAGTGATCTCGAGCACAAAGCCCGACTTGTCCTCCACCCAAGCGATGTCCACGGTGGCCGACTGCGCGCCTGGCATCTCCGCGACGACCACGTACGAGCCTGGACGATCCAAGATGTCCACCAATGGGGAGATGGTGACGACGCTTGAGTCGCCACCACAATCATCTGCGTCGTTGGAGGCGAGAGCTTCAGGCCGAATGATCCCGGCCGCGTCTGAAATGGTGCACGAGGCCGGAGGAACACGCGCGGCAGGCACCGCAAGGTACTCCTCCTCCACAACTCGCTGTTCTCGCTGCTCTCGCCCTGTTTGCTCCAGCCCTGGGACAAGCGGCAGCGTCACCCGCAAGAGACCACTGTGAAGCTGGTAGCTTATCCTTTCCGTGTCCACTGCATCGGAGCACAAACTCTCGCGCAAACATCTTGGTGAAGGCACCACGATCCCTGAGGACGCGACGCTCTGTCGCCTCGTGAGAGATCCCAACGATGGACACGACTCGATGGAAATGAGAGCGCGAGACCTCCACCTTGACATCGCTGCTGCTCGTCACGCCCGGCATCTCCAAAAGGATGAGATACGAGTTGGGGAGGCGGCGCACATCTGTGAGCGTGGCAGCTGCAACCGTGTCGGCTATGAAGCACTTGTGCGCGCTCATAGCGTGCTCTACCTCAACCGTGCTGTTGCCGCAGCCGCGCGCCTGGCGGAGAGAGCAGTAATCACGGTCGCACGCCTGCGCCGCGACAAGCACCAAGAATACCATCGCCGCCCTCGCTGCCGCCATCGCCATTCTTCGCCCTTCTCTGCACCAGGGACTTATATACAAGAAAAGAAAAGGTATGAGTTCCCACGTGGAATTCTTACATGCCATGCGTGGGCTGATGGCGTACATAAGCGAAGTGAGGAAGTAGTAAGCCACGGCGATGTGTTGAACGAGGAAGCGATCAAACCATCGGATGGAGCTCATTCCAGCTCTCAGCGAAATGTACTTTGAGATAGTCTGCTCGTCTCCACCACCCGAAACTCTCGTACATGTGAAGAACAAAGAGAACCACGAAAAAAATATATACCAAAGGAACATTTCGAGAAGGTCGTAGTCACGATCAGCAGTCGATCCAAAATTGGTATCACAAAATCCTGAAGAAAAGGAACGATCGATCGATCGATCGATCGATCGATCGATCACAGGAAACAAGTAGAAGAAAAAGGACCGTGGGAGGAGTATGTACCGTTTAAACCCTTGCTCCGCTCGGGCTTGCTTGAGCTCGATGAGCTCGAGCTGCTTGCCAATCGGCTCCTGCGACGCTGGCGCTGGCGGATTTGGCTTCTCGGTCAGCAATGTCGCCGAAATCCTTCTGTGATTGAGCGTGAGAGAGGGAAAGATTACACGGAGGAACGCAACCTTTTGCCAAGGTAGAACTTGCTCGACCTGGACGAAGCTGCCAGAGGAAGATCTTCCCAGCGCGAATGGCGGGCGTTCTTCCAAGAAGGAATATTTGTTGGAATTTAGGGTTTTAGCGGGGGTTTGGGCGGGAGGGCTGTAGGCGCGAGACGATGGCCGAGCTCAGCCCGACGATCGCAGATCTAGATGGCCACAAGGATCTCTTCCGGGCTCTCTCGTCAGTCGCCATGCTCGCTTCGCTATAGAAATTCTCTAGAAATTCTCACTGCCAAAATGCAGATCCAAGATGGACAAGATCAAGGAGCCTGGCCGGCAGAGCAAGGATCTGGAGGGGCTGCGCGAGTGCAAGAGGTCGGTCTCGCTGCCTCCTGGCTGTGCTAGCTAGAGACGCTAAAGGGTCAATGTAGGCTCATGAAGGAGTTTAGGGAGATCAAGGAGGAGGAGTCGATGAATCCACCGGATTTGACGAAGCAGCTGAATGAAAAGGAGCAGTCACTGGTAAGTTCCAGGCCAGGAGATTTTGCGAGCGCTAGGATGGTGTCTCTTGCAGGTGGCCCTGCGCAAAACGTGAGTTCTTGTGTATGCATTCCTTCGCCATGCCGGTGTCTCACAAGTTCTTCTCTTTTTCCTTGGTTTCGCCCAGGTACACGAGCTCGCTGGGGAACAAAAGGTCGCAGTTGAGGGAAGGTGGCGAATGTGCTCGCACTGACCTCACGGATCCAAACTTAAAGATGGTGTCCTGTAAGTCGCGACTTGTCTCGCTTGATTCTCTAAGCTCTTTGCTCTTCGTTTTTGTAGCAATGTCAAACCAGCAACTCATGGACGCTGGGAAGAAAACTATGGACGAGACGGATCAGAAGATTGAGCGCGTGAAAAAAGGTCCGATCGACGCTCAAATGACAAGTTGGCATTCTTTTCTTCCGGGATACACTGGTGGAGGATCCTGTTTTGCAGCTTGCTACCAGTAGATCCATATTCAAGCTCTATGTTGAGATCTCAATTTCGAAGGAGCCATAGAGATTTGCACCGCTTGAATTCTTTCAATTGCAAGCTCCGCCATGGCCAAAACTCTAGAAAAATAGTTGCATCGTGAAACGATCCAGATCGAGACAGACCCTAGAACCAAGAACAGAAAGATTGATTAATTTAGAACGATTGAGATCCAGACGAGGATCCAGACATTTATAGGATGATACATGGCCACACATACATTGTGGCAATGGGATTCTCCGCCTCTGGCTCTGGCTCCATCTCCGTCTCTGCCTCTGGCTCTGGCGCTGGATCGTCGTGCTCCTGAGGAGATTTGTTCTGTCCAAGGAAAGAATCATTCAAAGCAAAGAAAGAGATTCTTGCACCTCAGTCTAGCGGTTGAGGTTGTGATCAAGCCGCTTTTCCTTGACGAACGTGAGGCGGCGTGGATCCTGCTTTGGCATTCTCCTTTAACCCGCTTTGTTGTTCATCGCCTTCTCTTTCTCCGCCATCGCGCTCCGTTGCTTCCCCGCCCAAGGGGTAAAAAAAAGGAATATGCTCTTTTTTTCAAATTGCCATTTCCTTTTAACGCATTGAGTGTAATCATTCAATCTCTCGAAACTTCCTTTTTTTAGTATTTTTCATGATCACCAAGTTGTCCGGTCTTTTTCGAGAGGCAACTTTGTGAGAGATCAAATGCCGAAGTGAGCCAGTGTTATGCCCAACCGAGCAGGGAATCTATCCCTGGCAAAGCATCTTGGTTTATATAGTGAATATTCATAAGTAACAAAATTAACTACCTAAATATAAATTTTAGTTTTAGTTGGTAGTTTTATTTTAGATAATTTATTTTTATAGAATATATTTAAATGAAAAAAATTCATTTCAAAGTCACGGTAAGAAAAATATACTATAAAATATTAACTTGTTAGAAAAATTAAGAATTTTATTCTCATAAAAAATGAAATATATTTATTTAATAATCACTATGTTTAATCCATCATTTCGTTTATATTTATGTATGCACTTGATCTACTTAATATTAAATGTCCCTTTTTTTATAGTCTATGAATAATAGAAATATTTTTATATATCATTTTTCTATTTATGTAATTACAAAAATATAATATTTCAAAAAAGTTACTTATTTAAAATTTTTTAAATAATGATACTTTTTAAGTTTGAGCTAATGAAAAACTTGATAAAATTATGTTTGTTAAGTTTTAGTGATAAGTAAAGGTGAAAATTATATAAAGCAACTTTTTTTTGTAAGATTCTGCATTTGTATCAAATTGAATTCAGTAGTATTTCAACCGTGAAATTTCACTCCAATCAATCCATCAATGATCAAAATAGTCATTCAACAACCAAAAAAGCAAACAAAACCAATAGCTGTTTTTTATTTTCTTTTTACTCAGTCCAGCATTTGAGGTTGTGATCAAGCCACTTCTCTTTGAAGAACGTGAGGCGGCGTGGATCCTGCTTTGGCGTTCTCCTCTTGCTTGCCTTATTATTCATCGCCTTCTCTTTCTCCACCATTGCGCTCCGCTGCTTTCCCGCCCAAGGGCTAAAAAAAAAGGAATATGCTCTTTTTTTTAAATTGCCATTTCCTTTTAACGCATCGAGTGTAATCATTCAATTTCTCGAAACTTCCTTTTTTTAGTATTTTTCATGATCACCAGGCTGTTCGGTCTTTTTCGAGAGGCAACTTTGCGAGAGATCGAATGCCAAAGTGGGACACCATGTACTTGGCAACTGTAATCCAGTGTTATGCCTGACCGAGCAGGGAATCTATCCCTAGCAAAGCATCTTGGTTTATATAGTGAATATTCATAAGTAACAAAATTAACTACCTAAATATAAATTTTAGTTTTAGTTGGTAGTTTTATTTTAGATAATTTATTTTTATGGAATATATTTAAATGAAAAAAAATTCATTTCAAAGTCACGGTAAGAAAAATATACTATAAAATATTAACTTGTTAGAAAAATTAAGAATTTTATTCTCATAAAAAAATTATATTTATTTAATAATCACTATGTTTAATCCATCATTTAGTTTATATTTATGTATGCACTTGATCTACTTAATATCAAATGTCCATTTTTTTTATAGTCTATGAATAATAGAAATATTTTTATATATCATTTTTCTATTTATGTAATTACAAAAATATAATATTTCAAAAAATTTACTTATTTAAAATTTTTAAATAATGATACTTTTTAAGTTTAGAGCTAATGAAAAACTTGATAAAATTATGTTTGTTAAGTTTTAGTGATAAGTAAGGGTGAAAATTATATAAAGCAACTTTTTTTTGTAGGATTCTGCATTTGTATCAAATTGAATTCAATAGTATTTCAACCGTGAAATTTCACTCCAATCAATCCATCAATGATCAAAATACTCATTCAACAACCAAAAAAACAAGTAAAACCAATAGTTGTTTTTTATTTTCTTTTTACTCTCTCAAGCAAAGAAAGCTAGCCTAAACTTATGGCTTGTACTAACTCCTGGAAATTCGAATACTTGGATACACTTTCAGCTAAAAGGTTGATTTCCAGACAAGCAGCGAACTGAAGAAGATTGCCAACGAGAATGGCGTGGTGGGATTATCTGTGAATGGAAGGAACGGGCAAGGGCAATCTTTGGAGCCGAAGAACGTGAGGCTCAAATGCATGGTGTCATCGCTCGCCATCGCCATTGCTCGCAAGTGGAAAGGACCAGAACGAAATCGATGAATTGATGGATGGTGGAATTTGTGGATAGTTTGCAAAATTTAGCACTAGCGCACGACTCGCCCAACCCTAAACGTCATCCCAATGCCAATAGGCTATGTCGGCGCCGCTGTTGGGGGTTTTCCATCGTGGACAGGCACAGATTCCACTTGGGGACTGGTGAGAATCAGGAGTTTTGCTGCTCCAGCTCCGTCGCTCGAGGCTTCGATTCGCGAATGTAGGCCCAGAAGGGATTGGAGGAGCCAGGCGAGCCAGCGCGGTGGCTATAGATTTCGAAACAGCGATGGGAAGTTTGAGTATATTTCCAAGGAGGAGTTCTACGAGTCCAGTGCAGCGGCGGATGGTTCTTCCGGCGTTGTTCTTCGTCTTGTCTGGGGGAAAAAATTGCTACGACAGTTTTGGAAGATCATGACCTTTGCCGGACCCGCGCTTGGGATTTGGCTTTTCAGTCCTTTGATGAGCCTCATTGACACTGCGGTGATTGGAAATTGTAGCACCCTCGAGCTAGCAGCGCTTGGTAAGCTTTGAGCCTTTTCCTTTTCACTTCTTTTCTTCTTTGCCTTACGTAGAATTTTCTAGACAGGGCCAGCAACAGTTCTTTGCGACCATGTCTCGTATTTGTTCATGTTTTTATCGGTGGCCACCTCCAATCTTGTTGCAACTTCACTGGCTCGCAATGTGAGTGTAGAGATTTTTTCATCTTTCCAGACTTTGTAGTCACTCGCTCGTTTTCATATCAGGATCTAGAAGAAGCAGCGCAGCATTTGTCTCGGCTGCTTTTGATATCGTTGAGCCTTGGCATCGGCATGCTCGTTTTGATGGAGCTGTACGCGACTCCACTTCTCCAAGGTAAGACGATTCTTTAGCTTCGATCATTCGCTTTTGAAATCAATCAGGTTTCCTAAAGTCACAGAATTCTTTCCTGGTATCTCCTGCTGCGACATACGTAAAGGTAAAGGTATTTCTACGACCTTTTACGTATGTTTCTCAGTTTGCCCTCTTATTTTTTCAGATTAGAGCTTTGTCATGGCCAGCAATGCTTGTTGGAATGGTTGCACAAAGTGCTATGTATGTGTTTCTTTCTTTTGGATTCTGTGAATAGCAGATAACTTGCACCGGAGTTTTTCCAGCCTTGGAATGAAGGATTCTTGGAGCCCTTTGAAGGTGTTAGCCATTGCCGGTGCTATTAATGCCGTCGGAGACATTCTTCTGTGCTCGTATCTAGGATGTGGAATCGCCGGCGCGGCTTGGGCAACATCCTTTGCTCAGGTAAGTCGTGCTGCCTACAAGTTCTTCACGCTCATATGAAATGTTTCCTCGGCAGTATGTTGCAGTGGTTTTGATGCTCAAGTCTTTAGTTCAAAAAGGATACAACATATTTCTTGTCTGCCTCCCGTCAAGAAAAGATTTGAAGCAGCTCCTGAAAATAGTCGTTCCTGTTTTGACAACGACCGTTTTTGAGGTTGCCTCCTCGTTCCTGTCTTGACTTGGTTGCTGAAGAAACATTCTGCAGGTGGTGTTTTATACTCTGTGTACATATCTTGCATCGACGTTGGGGCCCCTAAATCTTGCTGCGCACCAGGTAATTGTTTTTATAATTCCAGGCCCGGCCAAACAGTACTAAGACGGAAGTAAAACCATGAAACTTGCAGGTGATGATAGGAATCCAGAACTTGTGCTACGTATGGGGAGAACCTTTAGCTCAAACAGCGCAGACATTCATGCCTGCGTTACTTGATGGATCCTCTCGCGACTTGAATCAGGTACTCGCGTTTCCTAGTTTCTCGAACAGAAAACGTCACGGTTTAATCTCATGCTCAGGCCCGTGTTCTTCTCCAAATCCTTCTCATTATTGGTGCAACAGTGGGGCTTGTTGCTGGGTTCTCCGCGATCTCAATCCCGTGGCTTGTTCCGCAAGTCTTCACAAAGGACGTGGTGATAATTGAGAAAGTGAGTGTCACTGTTGATACTGATGAGAGTTCTTACACCTCGGGAAATCTTTTCAGATGCGTAGAATAAGTCTGCCGGTGCTGTGCACGCTGGTCGTGACTCCACCCATGCTTGCACTGGAAGGCACTTTACTGGTATGTTGTAGCTTTTTCGTTTTTGTCTACGGGATGCTGACCATCTCTAAACAATTCTTTTCGTTGTCCTGGCAGGCAGGACGAGATCTCAAATTCCTAGGCCTCGCAATGGTCTGCTGCTACTCTGGCGGAATAATGGTCACCCTGGTGAGCTTTCCAAATCACTCCGTTTGGAGCACACGACTCTCACGTCTCCATCAATCGTGCAGGCATTCTACCGAGCTGGGTTTGGGCTCCCCGGCTTCTGGTGGACGTTGTTCTTGATCGAACTGGTATGTCTAAACTGCTGCTTTAAACAAATCTTTGGTTTTCATGAATTCTTCCGATAGAACTTCCAGTCGAGTTTTTTATCTAACGCTTTGCTTCCAGAGCCGGACATCGGTGGCACTGATTCGATTGACTTCGTCGCAGAGCTTTCTCGCTGACAAGCGACGTCCAAGCGGCCGAGAAGTATGTTTTCTTTGCTTTTCTAGAGGTTTTCTACGAAAGGTTTTGGTCGCTATCATAGTTTCTTTGGAGCTAATGTTTGATTTTCCAGAAGCTCGAGAGGGGCTGAGTGTGTTGCCTGGAGGATGGGCTACGTATAAAGCGTGTCATGGGATATTCCGTGAATATTATTGTCCGACGGAATGTACCTCGAGCGGGCAGAATATCCTGCCGCATTTTCCGTCCGTTAAGAGGTCCCTTAAAGAACACCCGTGAAGGGTGAAAAAGAAATTTTCGGTGCTTCATTTTTTCAGTGTGGGAAGAACGCGAGGGCGCGGGCGCGCGGGGGCGCGGCATTGCCCGGATCTGTGGCAGCAGGCTGGCATCCATGGCGGCGAGGCTAGATCTGGATGGACAGGTGATAGAGCCGCTCAAGATTTGTATGATAGGAGCTGGGGGATTCATCGGCTCGCATCTGTGCGAGAAGCTCATGTGGGAGACGCAGCATTCGGTGCTGGCGATTGATGTCTACAGCGACAAAATCCAGCATTTGCTGGAGCCAGGGCAATCTTGGAGCAGCCGGATTGAGTTCCACAGGATCAATATCAAGCACGATTCGCGGCTCGAGGGGCTTATCAAGCTCGCCGACCTGGTAAGTCGCCATAGATGGGATTTCCATTGGAATGTAGCTAGAGATTTCCAGTTTTTTCTCACGGGAGATCCTTGTGTGTGTGGCCAGACTATCAATCTAGCGGCAATTTGCACACCGGCAGACTATAACACGCGGCCGCTCGACACGATCTACAGTAATTTTATTGACGCATTGCCAGTGGTAAGTCGGTATTTTTTCTTAGCGTTTCCAGAGTGTTTTTAGTTCTTTTTTAGAGCTTGATAGTTGTTTTTAGAGCTTATTTTTTGCTTTTTGGAACTTAAGTGACTGAGAACGAACAGGTTAGATATTGCTCGGACAACAACAAGCGCTTGATCCATTTTTCTACGTGCGAAGTGTATGGAAAAACGATTGGAAGCTTTTTGCCCGAGGACAGTTCCTTGAGGAAGGCATGTATTTTGTTTTTCCTGGTGATCTCTATCCAGTTTCTCTTCGTCTGACTTTACCTTTTCTTCTATCGTGTTTTTTTATTCTGTTCGTGGCGACAGGACCCGAGTTACTACGTCCTTAAGGAGGACGAGTCTCCTTGCATTTTTGGCCCGATTGAGAAGCAGCGATGGTCGTATGCTTGTGCAAAGCAGCTGATCGAGCGTGTCATCTATGGTAAGCAAAGTTTCTGTTTGAAAGAAACTAAGTTATGTGGTTGTGGTGTTTTATAATCTTTCCAGCCGAGGGAGCAGAGAACGGCCTTGAATTCACAATCGTACGTCCCTTCAACTGGATTGGGCCACGGATGGATTTTATTCCCGGGATCGATGGGCCAAGCGAAGGCGTACCAAGAGTTTTGGCTTGCTTCAGTACGGTATGCAAGCCACCACATTTCTGTGGATTCTAGCTATTGGTGTTATGTGACGAGCTACTTTATTACTTCCGTGCAGAACTTGCTCAAGAGCGAGCCTCTGAAGCTCGTCGATGGTGGACAATCACAACGGACGTTCGTCTACATCAAGGATGCCATTGACGCGGTGATGCGTATGGTGGTAAGTCTCTGTGATGTTGGAATAAATCCAGATGTAGTCTAATCACTTGGAACCATGACAGGAAAATCCACAACGAGCAAATGGTTACGTGTTCAACGTCGGCAACCCAGACAATGAAGTCACAGTTAGAGAACTTGCTTTGATGATGACCGAGGCAAGTGTTGTTTTTAAAACGTTCTTTCAGTTTCCCAGGCTTATCTTCATACTTCTCATTGGTGCCACACAGGTGTACACAAAAGTTAGCGGCAGGCCGCAGCTGGACGAGCCCACAATCGACGTGAGCTCGAAGGAGTTTTACGGGGAGGGATACGATGACAGCGACAAGCGCATTCCAGACATGACGATCATCAAGAAGCAACTGGGTAAGAGCTACGATCGTGTTCTAGCTTTTGTTCTATCAACCAATCGTGTCTAAACATCTCTCTCTCTCTTTTTGGTGTTTGATCCAGAGTGGGAACCCAAGACATCTCTGTTCGATCTCTTGGAATCGACGCTGACTTACCAGCACAAGACTTATGCCCGAGCGATGCAGCAACTATTGTCCAAGTCCCTCCCCACCGCCTAGTAAGATCTCCAAGAGCTTTCACTCTCATTCTTAGCTACATACATAAGGATACGTAACTTCGATGCTTAGATGATTTCATTCGAAGAGAGCAGGCTATGGCTTTGTCGTCGCGAAGAGGAAGAAAGAAAGAAGCAATAAAGCGTTTTTACAAAGAATAAAAACAGAGCCTGGAAGGAGGGGGTATATTCTCGCATTTGAAATGGTGCGCGGTGGATATTCCTGGCGGTGGTCGGAATCGAGCGCTTGACTTTTTGTCTCGTGCAAGAGGATCGCGATTGTGGGCTTGTACGGAACAGTGTACTTGTATTTAATTTTTCTAAACGCTCCCTCTTCGAGAGAAGGGGAAATTTCTTGCGCGCTCGATCGCGACGAGGGCGAGAAATTGGAGGTCCCCCCACCGAAATAAAAGGAGCTCCGATCGCTCCTCTCTCGATCCATCCAAGAAATTGATGACTGTGCATCTCTTCTGATCCGATGAGACCCAGTCCTTCCAGGAGAAGCTAGGGATTGATTCGTAGATCGATCGATTGAGCAAGCCACTGGAGAATCCAAGCACAACCCATTCGAGAACAGAGAACTTCCCAGCGACCCAAAAAAGAGGAAGCCAAAGAAAAAAAAAACCTTTTTTCCTCTCTTCCTCTTTTTGCCCTCCCTCCATTTGCGTTGTCTGTTTTGGCAGACTCGGTCACTGTGTATCACAGGGATGATGATGAACAGTGGAGTAGAACGATCGATCGACCGCAAGGCTGGAAAGAATCGCTAAGTGACGAGCACCCAAATGCCCGCGCTCACATTTTAGGTGTTTATTTTCCCATTTGGAGGAGGGATGAGGAAGAGGAGCCGGAGGAGGAGTGGCGATTTTGGGCGTGGCATGGGATCTCGCCAGTGGCGGCGGCGAGCTTAGATCTAGGCAGGGTCGCGGCAGGACGGAGCTAGATTGCTGCTTGTCATGGGTGTGAAGATGCATCGTTGCCATCGACAGCGCCGTCGCTATCATCATCATCGGCGTCTTGTTCTTCGCCGGAGCTAGAGGAATTTGGTTCCGGCGATGGCAGATCTTGCGAGAAATGGGGCCGTGGAGCGCGACATTGAACAGGTTCTTCCTCAAAACCTTTTTTTTCTCCTCGCTTCTTCCAAGTTCCATCCATCGTCGTGTTTTTTTTCTTTTCTTCTTCTCCTTCTTCCTTCCTCTCTTTTCTTTGGC
>NW_003314386.1:430469-431578 GCF_000143415.4 Selaginella moellendorffii
TCTCTTCTCTCGTGTGTAAAAGGCTATCACTGCGCTGAAGAAGGGAGCCCAGCTCCTCAAGTATGGGAGACGAGGAAAGCCAAAGTTTTGCCCATTCCGGCTCTCCAATGTGAGTGAAAAGCTAAAGCTCGATCGATCGAAAGATCTTTCCTCCACTTTTTTTTAGAGCGAGTAGAGTCGTGACAAACTTTTTCCAGGATGAAACACACTTGATATGGTACTCTGGAAAGGAGGAGAAGAGTTTGCGGTTGAGCTCCATCACAAGGATTGTCCCCGGCCAGCGAACTGTAAGTTCTTTCCTCGATCAATCGGCGATCGAATTCATCCATCATCGGTTCCCGGAAAAGTTTGCTGAGAGCTTTTGGTTTTGCAGGCCAACTTTCAGAGATATCCGAGGTTAGAGAAGGAGTATCAATCGTTCTCGCTCATTTATGGCAACGATCGCTCGCTCGACCTGGTACGGCGTGATGTTCTTGGGAAAGTTTGTTGAGAGTAAAAGTGTTCTTCGCAGATTTGCAAAGACAAGGACGAGGCCGAGGTGTGGTTCGTGGGACTCAAAGCTCTTGTCTCCGGGGGCCAGTTATCACGCCTGCGATTTGACTCGAGGAGCGAATGCGGTCCTCCCTCGGACTCAAACAGCCCCGCGACGTGGTCCAGAATCTCTCCAGCGAGCTCCCCGTTCGGAAACGTTGATAATCTTCCTCGCCAGGTACTCCTGCAAGATCAAACGATACAAAAAAGCTTTTTTTTCTCATGAGTTCTCGTTCTTCGTTCTTCCAGGATGGCCGAGAAGCTTTCCGCTTCCAAAGTCCATACGGAAGTCCCCCACGCTACGCTCTCCAGCAACGCAGCTTCTCTCCGGGAGCACCATCGCTCGACTCCTCCTCCAAACTCTTCCTAGAAAACGCCTCCACGGCGGGATCTCTCCACTCGGACATGAGCTCGGAGCCCGCCGCCAGCGTCCTCCACCTCCGCGGAGGCGCCGCCGCCGCCACCTCCGCCGCCGCCGCCATCCCTCTCGACGCCAACTTTCGCGTGAGCATGTCCAGCGCCGTGAGCTCGTCCAGCCAGGGGTCCGGCCAGGAAGAAGGCGACGCTCTCGGCGACGT